>NW_004949100.1:10946106-10958527 GCF_000317375.1 Microtus ochrogaster | reverse complement strand
AATAAATTAAGGATATAGGCTAGGAAATGCTGTCTTCAGAGCATGATACAGTTACTGCGAAGCAGCAGTTACCTGTAGAGGGTTCAGCGGTCAGCCATGGATGAGGAAAGACTCATGGGGCCCTATCTCTCCCTGAATTATTGGTGACTGTTAAATTCTACTGATGGATTTGGGGGAAAGGTCAGACATTTTCTTCTGTTGTGTAAACACTGGTGAGCCTGCCAAACTCTAGCCATGAGTTTCTAGCCTGCAGTTCCACAGATAATCCTGGTTAAACTCAGTGGATCAGAAAACAAGACATGAATGTGGGGAGGGGACCTGTAGAGAGGAGGGAGGAGGAGGAGGATTTGTGGTGAAGGGAGAAAGGAGAAAAAAGAAAGGGGATAAGAATGTGTGTGTGCGTGTGTGTGTGTGTGTGTTTGCGTGTGTGTGTGTGTGTGTGCGCTCATGTGTATGATATTGTCAAAGGATGAATTTAATCAATACAAATATCTAAAACAAATCACAACATTGTGTAGAGTCTAGGCATGGCTGTTGCTGTTCAAGAATGGAATCTTGGTGGCCTAAGCACATGTATTTTTACAGGAAGTAAAGCCGCCATCTGAACTCTGCTCCTGCCATTATCCTGCCTTTCCTGCCTGCACCTACAGATGGGAAGAATTCTGCCCTGTGATAAATGAGTCCCTTTTCTGCACTGTGTCGGGCTCGCTCTTCATCAGCATCCTGGTTAGACTGTAGTTTCCAGGGCTGTGAAGCCAAGTCAGCTTTCTGAGGGAGCAGCAGCCAGCTGAGGAGCAGAGGTAGCCATCTGCAAAAGCTTGCCTGTCTGGGGGAATGACTATTTATCGCCATTAAACTGGGGATGAATCGCAACATACATCAGTGGTGGTAGCAATGTGATTCATATAATATTTAATAAGTTTATGTAATTGGACCAACTTTCATTAGGACTTGTTGCAATAAAAACACAGACATTTCTCAAAAAAGCAGGGCATCCAGCTGGAGGACGTAGACTGTTTATTTAACATTGGTGCATACACAGCCACAGGCATCCAGAAGCCAGAATAAAAATAAGCGGGAGTGGTAAAAAGCACAGCAGCCAAAAAAGAGGCTGAGTGGGCAACAAGGGGAAATGGGAAATCTAGGGTAGCTCATCTTGCACTCAGTTATTCGCGCCACAGAGGTCTGCGAGGAGCCACTATTGCAAAATAATTGAGCTGATCTTTCATTGTGTTTTAATTAATAGCACGTGTCTTAGAGTTGAATTTTTTTATTGGTTTTAAATGTGCCTTGAATGCAAAAATATTTTTACAGCATCTGGTTTTGTATTATGGTTTCCATCAGTGCATTTTAGATTCTTTGGTGAGGTACAGAAGGAAATATTATATCATTAATATAATATGTTCTTTCAGATAAAAAAAATATGGCTGTAGGCTGGGAGATGGCTCAGTCTATAAAATACCTTCACCCAAGCAGGAGGACCTCAGTTAGGATCACAAGCATCCACATGAAGACCCTATCGTGGTGAGGAATATCTGGAACCCTGCCACTGGCGGTGGCAGGGAAGAGGCAAGATTCCTAACGCTTGCTGGCCAGCCACTCTAGTTAATCAATGAACTGTGGGCTCAGTTAGAGAACCTGTCTCAAAAGATGGATTAGATTTGAATCTTAAAAAAGAAAGAATGTTCTTAATTAGGGTGGATAACAAAGAAGGAAGAGAGCTGATTCTGAGGCCTGGCCTCCACACCCACACACGTCCTTGCACACTTCCATGCACATTTTCAAACACAATTGTATCTACACATACATTGTGTGCATAATAAAGAAAATGATTAGGTGGACATCTATTTCTATTTTATCATTTAACTTAGATAAAGCGTCCGAACGCTCCAGCGTAAACACAATGGGAAAGGAACAAAGTGCATCGGCAATAATCACTTTGATGCGTGAGAAAAAAATAAAAATTTTTAAATCATCATTAAGTACCATAATATAATTCGACTCAAATTATTTGATATATTTATGGATAAAAAACTAAAAGACTTTTGAGAATTATAAAGAAAATAGTTTTTCTGTTTGAAAACATCAATGCTTTGCAAACTATTTTATGATCCACACAATTCAAAAAGCTTCTCCATGAATTTTTGTAAGAACTTAATAAAATGACTTTAAAGTTCATTTAAAAGACATATAAATAAATGGATCTGTCAAAAAATCTTGTGACAGTTGTTCTATCAATAACACAGTAGTATAGAAAAAAATCACTATAACTACTTTGTATCAATACAAATATTTAAAAGTAATCATTATTGATTCTACGTAGTAGAAGACAAGAGGATAGTTACATTTGTCTTCTTTATAGTTATACTTTTTTAGATATAAGTTAAAAGGACTAATAAAATTATGTAGCCACTTCTTAAAGAAAAATATCTAAAGCCTATAAAAATTATGTTGTGATGTTATAGACTGAATATTTGTGTCCTCCCCAAATTTACATGCTGAAACATCACCCACCTATAAGGTAGTAGAAAGGTCCTCGTGAACGGGATCCTTCTGTACACCCTGTATGGACACAATGAAAAATCTGTAGTCTGCAACCTACAAGAGGTCCCCTCTCCATCCCATGGTGGTACCTGAAGTCCAGTCTTCCAGCTTTAGAACAGTGAAAAAGAAGTCTGGTTTTAAAGCCAGAACACCTTGGGTTATAGCAGCCCAAGCTGACTTAAGACATACCTGAAGGCAAACATCATCAAATAATGAGGAAGGAATGAAACACTCAGATTCTACACTGAGAAAAACAAACAAGCTACACATTAAGAATAAGTCTTTCATAATATATGTTGAAATATATTTCAAATTTTATGAGAAATTATTACTAAAAATAACCCAAAATGTTGCGGTTGGAAATATGGCTCAGTGATTAGGAGTACACACATTTCTGACAGAGGACCTGAGTTCTGTTACCAGCACCCACATTGGGCAGCTAACAATCACCCGTAACTCCAGTTGCATGGATCTGATGCTTTCTTTGACCTCTGTAAGTGTGTAAGTGCATGTATGGGCGCGTGTACACACACAAGCAGACAGGCACACAGACATGCACACACATACATGTGCACATAGATACAATTTTCAAAGAAAGAAGAATCTTCAAACGTTTAGCTAGCCATGGTGGCTCCCTGGCTCCCTTCCAAATAATTCCAGCACTTGAGGAGCTTAACCAAGAAGGTTACTATTAGCCTAAATCCAGCCTTGGCTACAAAGTGAGACCATTTCAAAAAATAAACAATAAGAAAAGCAAAAATTGGCCTGGTAGTAGTGGCACATGCCTTTAATCCCAGCACTCAGGAGGCAGAGGCAGGAGGATCTCTGTGAGTTCGAGGCCAGTCTAGTCTACAAGAGCTAGTCCCTGGACAAGCTCCAAAGCTACAGAGGAACCCTGTCTCAAAAACAAAACAAAACAAAAAAAAGAAAGAAAAGCAAAAACTTAAAACCTTTGCTGTGTGAAAGACTTTTATTCAGAAAACAATGAAAAGATAAGCAGCTAATAATGAGGACATCTTTGCAAAATACAAACTCTTTTAAAAAAAACTAGTACCTAGACTATGTGAGGAACTCATAACTCAACAGCAAAATTATAGGCAACCCAGTTAAATATGGACAAAATATATAAACAAACATTTTTTTAAAAATACTACATGGTTTACAAACAAACACAAGAGTTCAGTAACAATGAACCTTTAGTTAAATCCAGAGGGATTATAAGTACTGAAATAGATAAACTGACATCAACAAATACTGATGATGTGGACAGTCTGGCGTTGTTCACACAGCGTTAGTGGGAATGGAAAATGGGAGAGGCAGTCAGGGAGACAGCTGGGTGGTTTCTTACAAAACTGAAGAGCAATGCAATTACCACATAACATGGAAATTTTCCTTTGGAGTATTTGACCCCAACGAACGAAAACCTGTGCTCACACTAAACCTATGCATAATTGCTCACAGAATTCTTATTTATTGTGGCCTATGCTGGAATCAACCCAGATGTCTTATGACTATTGAGTGGCTAAACAAATTACAGAACACCCACCCATACCATAAAATACTGCTCAACGAGCAAAAGGATCAATACATACAAAAAACTTGGATAAATATCCTAAAAGTCATGGTAGAGAAAAAATGGATTATCTTAGCAAATTATGGTAACTTTGGTTCAATCAATAAAACATTCCCACAGTGAATAAAACAGAAATGAAAATAAAATAGTAGTCCCGGGGGTTAGGAAGAAAGGATGATGCTTATGTTTATGATAGCTTCATTCATAATATACCAAGTCTAAAAATAAAGCTCAAATATTCATTAACAGAAGACTACAAGAACATGTATATACATTAGGCTGTTTAGTTTTTTGGTCAACTTGACACAAGCTATGATCATCTGGGAGGAGGGAACCTCAAATTGTGACAGTGTCTTCATAAGATTAGCCTGTACACATGCATATGGGTCAATTGTCGATTAATGATGTGGGAGAACTCATCCCACCACGAGTGTTGCCACCAATGGGCACCTGTCCTGTGTTGTTAGAAAAAAAAAAAAAAACAAGCCAGAAAGCATTGTTCCTCTGTGACTTCTGTTTCAGTTCCTGCTTCCGGCACTTTTGTAGGCTCATAGTTCTCTCTTCCTTGATAATTCAAACTTCGTGAAACCAGAGAAGAAAGCAGCTCATGCATACCGTCTTAGTTTGCTTTCTAATGCTGTGAAGAACACTATGACTGAAAAAGCCACCAGGAGGAAAGGGTTTATTTGGCTTACATTTCCAGATCACAGCCTGTCATTGAGGGAGGCCAAGGAAGAAAATGCAAAGCAGAAACCTGAAGGCAGAAACTGAAGTGGACACCATGGAGGAATACTGCTTTCTGGAGTGTTACTCTTGGCTTCCTCGTTTATTTTTCCTTTACAACCCAGGACCACCTGCCTGATGTAGGAGGTCCTTCTGTGTATGTGTTGCTTTTATGCTTTTACTGGTTGATGAATAAAGCTGTTTAGGCCAATGGATTAGCAAAGAAAAGCCAGGCAGAAAATTTGAACAGAGATATTGACAGTCAAAGAGATACCATGTAGCTGTTGAAGGAAAAAGATGCCAGAACATTACCAGAGCCTTGTGGAAATACTTAGATTAATAGAAATGGTTAATTTAAGGTGTAAGAGCTAGCTAGGAATATGTCTGAGCCATTGGCAAAACAGTCTTGTAATTAATATAATTTCTGTGTGATTATTTGGGTCTGGGTGGCTGGGAAACGAAAGTACAGTCTCTGTTTACTAACTAACCAGCACACAGTGTCCCTCCTGTCCTGACCACAGCATCCTCCCAGACCAAGAAAGGAAGAAAACAGGGTCAAAAGGATAGAAATAGAACCAGGTAAGCACTAGGTGCACGCCTCTTTGACACAAGTCATTAAATAGTTGCCCCTGACTATAACATTTACAATAGCCTGTGAAGTGTTACAAAACATCAGCTAACTTGTGGCCCATTTCACCTGGCCTGCAGAAGAACTTTGAAAAGGCCAGCCCAGCTGTGGAAAGACAGGGCAAAGCCCTTGACAGTTTTCTTGTCTTTCCTGCCTTCCCTTGGTTTCCTGCTATCATTTTCATTTGCTTTTCTTTTAAATCCTTTCTGAAGCAAATGTGCTCTAAATTTCTCATTTCCTGTCTTATATCCAATATATTCTAAATAACATAAAATGAAATTTATTTGATGTATAAAGCTCTTTGTGGGGCAAAAAAATGAATAGGACAACTAATGGCATTGCGAACAGTGAGTCACATGGTAAAAATGACGCATCCCCAGTGTGGCAAAAGCTGTTGGAAAAGTAGCAGTATTATTTAACAACAACAAGAAAAACTGCCAATGAAAATTATAGGGTAATATCATCCCTGTGTGAAGGGTAGATATGAAATCTGTTTTAATTAAAGTTTCAGGAAATGAGCCCTGCCAGGACATCTCTAAAAGCAGTCATTTCTTACTATTTGGCTTACATATCTGGTAAGCATTCCCATAGTGGGTCCGTGCCTTGGAGTCATAATAATGAGTTTTGATGATTCATAGTAACAGGTTCATGAATGAAATCTGGATTTTTCCAGTTCCCTGATAAGTGGTCTGGCTCCAGATCAAAGAAATACACCTTGCCTGTAAGAAAGACACATTTAAGAGATCTCTAAAATGCTTTCTTGGCCAACTTTTACTAACAGCAGCCTAGATACTGAACCTTGCACCACATCTACCTAGCAGCCTTTCTAAGCAATAGACATTCAGTCTTTGTTGTTTGTTTCTCATTTTACTCAAAGATGATCATTTCGTTTGAATTTTTAATATAATTTTGTGTGCTTAGAATCCATGCTATGAATTCAAAGGAATAAATCCATGCCAAAGAAAAAAATCAGAAGCTTAGCTTACAATATGTAAAATGCAATAAGGCCATTCTCATACCATAATAAAATCCATAAAGCTTTGATTTATGGATTACTCGTTGTAGATAATCAGCCAAAGAGCTTAGAGACCCCAAAATCATTCTACAGGAAGCAAACTGTCAGTTTCTTCAGAATCAACTCATTCCTGCCCAGCAGGAGACCATGCCCTAAATAGGGACAGAAAGCTTGCCTTAATAAACTCAATATTTCATATAAGCCAAAGATGGGATTACTTAATTTACCAGGACACAACTATTACATGAATATGAAGCATCTTCTATGCTGTTGGTATTGTTACTCATGTCACTAATGGAATCCTGCTCCATAGTAAACAGGACCATCCTGAAATAGCAGTGGTATCATTTTAACGCCAACAGCATAGGAGATCTTATCCAAGTAAACTTCAACATTCACTAAAGGGCCTTACATTTTTGTCTGTATTTTAAAAGTATCATCCAAATGTTGGCTTGTGTGAACAATTTTAAGAAACCCACATAATAACAACAAATATATTAACCCATTAAATTTACTGATTGAGGTAATCCAGGAAGAGAAAAACTATAGTGATACAAAGCTATCAATAGGATTAGCTATCTGGTAGTGTAATGCTAACTCATTTTTCCCTTCAGAGTGGATAATTTATTTCTTATTAATGATTTTCAGCCTTAATGATCCACATTTTTAAGCTGTAATAGCAATGGGAAATGGGGCTACATGGGGACTGCCAGAAACACCAGCACAGAACTCTGTAGTTTCAAGGAATGGCCGTGCTTGGACTTCGTTAGTAAATTAGCATGAAGATGTCTTAGTTACTTTTCTGTTGCTGTAAGGATACACTATGAAGAAGACAACTTACAGAATAGAGAGATTATAGGCAGCTTACTTACAGTTTCAGAGCATTAGAGTTCATAACCACAATGGAGACAACATGGCGGCAGGCAGGCAGGCAAGGCACTAATTCAGCAGCTGAGATTTTACATGTTGAGGCAACAACCATGAGGCAGAGAGAAGTAAGTGAGAATGCCATGGGCTTCTGAAACCTCAGAGAGATGACTCGGTGGTTAAGAGAACTTGTTGTACTTTCCAAATTCCAGGTTCAACTCTCAATACCCACATGATAACTCATGACCATCTCTAATGTCCATTCCAGGGGATCCAATGCTGGCTTCTGAAAATATCAGGCATATTGGCAGTGCACAGATGTACACACAGGCAAAACACTAACATAAATAAAATAGCAAGGTTAATTTTTAAAGAGAAAGAAAAGAAAGCTCAAAACCCGCCCCCAATGACACACTTCCTCTGTCTTATTTAGGATTCCTATTACTGTGAAGAGACACCATGGCTGCAGCAACTCTTTTAAGGGGAAGCATCTAATTGGGGTTGGCTTACATTTTTAGCAGTTTGGTTCATAATGTCATGGTGGGAAGCATGGCACTTGGCAGACAGACATGGTGCTGGAGAAGGAGTTCTACATATTAGGGTTCTACATATCGATCCGCAGGCAACAGAAAGTGACTATTTGCCATATTGGATGTAGCTTGAAAGTATATGAGACCTCAAAACCTGCCTGAACACACTTCCTCCAACAATATCACATCTCCAACTAGTGCACCTCCTCATGGGCCAACCATTCAGATGGATGAGTCTATAAGAGCCACTCCTGTTCAAACCATTACAACCTCCAACAAGGCTACACCGACTAATCCTTCACGAACAGTTCCATCAAGAACTCAAACGTAGGAGCCTATGGAGTCATTCTCGTTCAAGCCACCACAAGATTCTACCAGGCAAAAGACAGTAAGAGCAGAATAATAGCATCATCACTAGAGATTCTTAAAGTGACTTTTTCAAAAAAGTATTCCCAGGTCAGCACTAACTTGATTTGCCTACTACCTGATCTATATTTATATCTCAGTCTATAGAGCTGTGTGGCCGTTGTCATACTTGTCACTGTGACAGAACAGCTGACATACGCAGCTTTAAAGAAGGAAAGGCTGTCTTCAGAGCACAGATGTGGAGGTTTCGCTGCATAGCAGCTGAATCCATTTCTTCTGGGCCCAAGTCAAGATTTGGTATCATAAGAAGGTTGTAGTAGGAGACTGCTTGCTTGTTCCTGGTCACTCAGCTCTGAAATAACTTCACAGAAACTGTATCAATTAAATCACTGCTTGGCCCATTAGCCCATTATCTCTAGCTTCTTATTGGCTGACTCTTACATCTTAATTTAATACATTTCTATTAATCTGTGTATCACCACGTGGCTGTGGCTTACCGGCAAGGTTCCAGCATGTCTGTTGCCTCCTACAAGAGGTGGGGTGCATGAATTAGTTATCAAGAATCATGTACAATGAACAGGAAACACAGAAAGTGACAGGACAGGATCCAGGGCAAGGTAAACCTCCTAGGCTACAACACCAGAGACCCCAGGATCCAGGAAAAGGAACATCTTCTAGGCTATAATACCAGAAGCCCATTTGCACAAAGTAGGCAACATGTTTCATAGTTCTACCAAGTCTCCACTGTCCATTCACCTAATCACCTCCCACAAAGCCCCACTTCTAATACTGCTTGCATTCAGAAATCACGTCTTGACCATATGAACCTTTGGAAGGAAAATTTCATACCCAAACCATACCAGACTGGAATTACCTAAGACACCTAAGTAACTTCTTTGTTTCTAATTGAAAGAGCAACATAGAAGGGAACACTGAATTGGCATCTAATAAGCAGTATAATATCGAATGTCTGACATTTTTGAAGTTCAATGTTCCCACTTGTAAACAAGGACAGTGACATCTCCTTTGAGGCTTCTTGTACACCTCATGTGGGTTAGCATGGAAGTAGCTGAGAGCTTATTGAAGTGTGGCGATCCTAAAAAGCGTGGTTTCCTCTTTCTCATCAGGTTTGGGATCCAGAGTTCTACCCTTTTATGAACCTCCCAAACTAAGAATTCACATACAATGGATACTCAGTTCTGAGGACTACATCAAAATATCTTGACAAGATAAGAAATATGTGAGTATTGATCACTATTTCTGAGTAAGCTACATTTCTGTGATATAGCTATAGAGATACAGAAAGGATAGATGAAGGAGAGAAACAATACATATTTATGACTTAGACGGAAATAAACTTTAATAGGTCTAGAAGAAAATATCTTTTAATTGGCCAAATGTAAGCTCAAAGCCTCTCCTCAAAATGTTGAACTTAAATAATACCCAAATTCACAAGCGCTGTGTTAGTACAACATTGGAATTCAGTATTTATTGGTTATCTAAAGGACTTTTTTAAAAGCAAATCTTATATGATTTGCTTATGATTTTAATAACTTGGCTAATCACATCATTTGGAATATGACACTTTTTTCAGCTTTAAAACAATTTTTAAGAAAATCGATATTCTGTCATTGCCTCTTTGTCCATTGCCACTACGTGATGCTCTTGTATTTTTCTAACCATAACTTCAAATAACCAGAATGCCAAGCTAGGTGTGGTGATCATGCTTAGTCCTAGCATTTAGGAAGCAGAGGCAGGAGGATCTCTGTGAATTCAAGGCTAGCCTGGTCTACATAGTCAGTTCTAGGTCAGCCAGGGTTGCATAAATAAAACACTATCAGGAAGAAGAAGGGGAAAGGTGTATTTATCTAATTATTCTCTAACGATAAAAAACTGAGAGTAAGATATAGGGTTAAGAACCGGAAAGATTAGAGACGCAACAGAGCAGCCACCAGTGATCTCCTGTGTCTTTCGGTCCTCGATCCAAAAGGATGAGATTCTCTCTCAGCTCCGCCTTACTACTTCCTCTCTCCTACCTCTCTTTAGTCCTCCAAAACCTCTATGGTTAATTTTGGTCAGCTAGAGACCAGCTCTGCCCTCTGACTCCAAGTAAACGTTATTGTCAGACTACGATCAAAATATCACACAACAGAAGAAGGAAGAGGAGGAGGAGGTGGTGGAAGAGGAGGAGGAGACTCAAAAGTACCACCCATACTGTCGTCATTGGAGCCTGCCATAACAATATTGTTACAGAATGAACTAGATTTGCATATGAAATACAGCAAGAAAAGTAATCCCTGTCCATGTTAAATAGGTGTTTTTCCTAAACTCAAGCTCCCTTTTATTTCATAAACCATGAAGGATGTTTTTCTGCATTAAGAATTCCCTGTACGGGGGTTGGAGAGATGGCTCAGTGCCTGCTCTTTCAAAGGTCGTGAGTTCAATTCCCAGCAACCACATGGTGGCTCACAACCATCTGTAATGGGGTCTGGTGCCCTCTTCTGGCCTGTAGACATACACACAGACAGAATATTGTATACATGATAAATAAATAAAAAAAAAGAATTCCTTGTACTAGGGCACTTGTATGAAAAACAAAAACAAAAGCAGACAAACAAAAACCCTCAAATTAACAGGATTATCTGTGATATTTTCTCTATTCTCTCTATCACTTTTCTTGTCTGTTTCCAAGCTGCAAGGCTACCACAAATGCTGAATCCCTGCAAGTTCCTATTCCCCTGCTATTTCCCTTGCACCTCGTCAGCCTGCCCTGCTGCAAAGGCCGTGTGCTAATGCTCCACAACACCATGAGCCCACAAAAGACCGACCGAAAGGGCTACCATTCCATTAAGGAAATGACCATGGGAGGTATATCAGCAGAAAATCTACACAGCCTGATCAGGCGCCCTGTTAGCATAGGCGCTACCCCTTCTACCTAAACTGGCTGATCCGGGTAAACCGCTTACAGTGCTGCCAGCATGAAGAACCACAAAATCCCATAGGTGAACACTGTTATGCATTCAAATACCCAGTTCTATTTCAGTCCACACCTCTGACTGTAGGTCGGGGTTTGCCTGAAGGTAGGTCATTGAGAGTCAAGGCTAATGAGGGAAGTTCTTCAGCAGTCAAAACCAAAATTAACTTGGGGAACTTTGAGAGCGTAGATCTTTCTCAAAACAACACTACTGATGCCTTTTGGGAGGTAGCGCCATCATCCAGGTGCTAAGCAGAAGGCTCCAGGTTGATTACCAACCTGGGTTTACCCCGGTAGACACTTTATGTCAACTCCTCTTGACTTCCATCACTGTAAGGGGAAATGCCAACACAGAATACACTCTACAATATAGTAATTGCATTGGTAGGCTTTCTTCTATGTAAGTATATCGTTCACTGGGTCCTGCCTGTAGTTCATGATGCTCTCACACCTGAGATTCTCCTGTCTCAGCCCCCCAAGGGCTGAGGTTATTAGCAGGTACCATCTAGCCCAGCTCAGGTGGAACCAATTACTCCAAATTATGACTAGAAGCTGATTTTACAATGGCATTTGCCTTTCAGGCTGTGGTAGCCACTTCTATTCCAATCCCAAAGTATGTGTATAGTTTTAAGTTTATTAAAATACATAAAGAATTTTAATGGAAAAATCCATGTAAGTGCTAAAGTAAAAAATGAGAACTTATGCTGGTAACTGAGGACATTTTTCTGCTAACTAAATGGTCAAGGAAACTCAATTAAAAACAATGAAGACAGGGCTACCTCAATAATCATAACTTGTCCTATGCCATAAACTTGTTTAGACATTATATACATGGATATAATATATATTAATACGTGGCACCTAAATATGTATATGTATATTTGTAACATTTATTTACCTACTTAAGGCACTGAATTATTAGGAAGGCTTCTTGACTACTCCCCCATTTAAATCTGAAAAACTGTGAAACAAAAGGTAAATAATTTACCTTGGGTCAAAGAATTAAAAAGTAATGGAACAAGGATTTAATCTCTTATTTTTCAGGATCCAGAACTTTGCATTGGCTCACTTAGTCATAATGCCAAAGGAGTGTGTGTGTGTGTGTGTGTGTGTGTGTGTGTGTGTGTGTGTGTGTGTGTGTGTGTGTGTGTTCTGAGGTACTCCTAATCCTAGGAGAGGTCTGTGCTTCTGCAACTTGAAA
>NW_004949100.1:10918930-10945190 GCF_000317375.1 Microtus ochrogaster | reverse complement strand
TTCCAAAAAAATTAAAAATTGGGCTACTATGTGACACAGCTATAACATTCTTGACCATATACCTAGGGAACTCCACATCTCAGCTCAGATACTTTTGCACATCCATTCCTATTGCTGCATATTCCCAATATCAAGGAAACACAACCAGGGCAAGTGTCCAACAAGAGACTAATGGATAATAAAAATGGGGTACAGATACACAATGAAAGACTACTCATCTGTGAAGTTTGTAGGAAAAAGGACAGGCCTGGAAAACAAAATATTAAGTGAGGTGACCCAAACTTAAATGAAATAAACCACACACATGTCTTCCTTCCTACGGGATCTTCACCTATAATATATGTGTAAGCAGGTTAAGTGAGAGTGAAATCTAAAGTCTGGAGAAGAGACCAGCAGAGAGTAAGAGAAGGTGATAACAAGGGATGGAGCACAGGCGAAAGGATGAGAGAAAGAGGGAGGACATGAAGTCTCTTATTCTAGTTTCAGCTCTGTCATTTCTTTTTTTTTTTTTATAGTGGATATGTGAATTCAACACTCTTTGTACTGAGGCAGCAAGAACCATGTTTTTCATCCAAAATAACCCAAATGTGTTCTTCCCTTGTGGCAGTAATTGTGAAGGTCAAGCTTTCTTCTGAATTCCATTGACCATGAGAGCAGTAGGAGACAGACTGGACTAGTCACTAAGCACAACTGTTGCACTTACCCAATTAGAAAACATTTTTTTAAAAAAAAAATTATTTTTTAAATGTAAAACATACCCCCTTTCTTCTGTTTTAAACTATACCGAATCATTCTATTACAGGATAAATGTGCAAAATGTGTTGCTATACATAAAATAAGTGTAGTTTAAAGCATATTATAGAATATAAGTTTTGACAAAATTCATAGGATACGCAAGAATGAGCCCTAATATAAATGATTCACCAATACAAGTTCATAGATCAAATACCCCTGTGGTGTGGGATATCAATAGGGGAGAGTGTGATAGAGACAGTGGGGTTATGGGAACCTTCTCTACTTTCCACTCAATTTTCCTCTAAACCTAGGGATGCTCTAAAAATTATGTCAATTTAAAATACGACAGAAATGGGGCCTTTCAGGCTTTCAGAAGGTAAAGATGCTTGCCATACGTGAACCTGACTATCTGAACTTGATCTTCAAAGCCCATTCTGGATAATGGACGAGGAGCACTAACTCCCTGAAGTATGTAACGTCCTTTGTATGTACCACATGGCTCACATGTGTCCCAACACCAAAACAGTAAACATTTAAAAGAACCTTACTAAAACCTTGACAACAACGAACATATAATGCTATTCAAAAGTCCTTGGACACCAGGAAGTTTGAAATGCCAGCTGGCAGGATGGTCCAGTGGGTGGAGGAGCTTGCACACAGGCCTGATGACCTGAGTTCAACCTCTGGATCCCACAAGGTGGCAGGAGAGAACCAGCTTCTAAGAGTTGTCAGCTGACCTTCCTAGAACTCCAGAACATGTGTGTCTGCACACACACACACACACACACACACACACACACACACACAAAATGAAGAAATACATTTATTACAATATTGATATACTAAGAGCCTATAATTTTATTTCTGATAATGAATCTAAAATAATTTTTTTTAAGATGTAGTTACAAGGCATGCCTGAAGAAACTCACTACTGTTTTAAATATAAACAACAAGCACCCAAAGAAACCCAAGCTTGTCAAATGACATAATAGGCCAGAGGAACTGCAATGCTACATAAAGTGCATGTGCCTGTAATATTTAATAACTTTAAATGCTCATGAAGAAAACCACACAAAAAGATGCATCTTATATATGTGCCTTATTTCCATCTTAACCCTTTATAATGTTTATAATAGCCTTTTGAAAGCTAAATGGATATTCATCGATATATTAAGAATATCACTGAGCAATGAGAACTTGGTTATTTTTATTTACATTTTCATCTGCTGAATGTTCTACAAAAGTCCACTTTTATCACATCTAAAATTGTAAGACAAAACAGTAATATTTTAATATTTTCAATGACTATTACTCAAGGTTAATTCAATGTCTGAAAAGCCAATACATTCCACATTAATGGCATATTTGTATCAATTCATGAAGAAAAAATACTTAACAAAATCCAACATTTCATTATGATAAAAATTGTTATGGAGTCATAAGTAGATAGATATATCTAACTGATAAAAGGAGTTTTCAAAGGCACACTTGGATGGCCCATATTTTAAGAACAAAGCTACTTAAGATCTGTATTTGCCAACAAGAAAAAGAGTGTTCGTGGCTTGGGAACTAAGGACCACAGCAGACCTGGAAAGATTTTGGAAGGGTAGAACTGCAGACTGTACCCTAGAGTCAAGGAATCAGCATCCTTTGTTTAACAAGGTCCCAGGTTCCATCACACATTCAATTTTTAAAAGTCCATCTGCAAAACAGAACAAGACTTGGAACTAGATGACTTTGGGTTGGTTACAGGCTCCTCTTCCAACACTGTGATTTTGGGCAGGTCATTCAATCTCTTGAGTTAATCTCTCGATTCTCAGATCCCTCATCTATAAACCTGAGGACGCTCCACCTCCCCTGCCAGCTTACCATCAGGATAAAGTACCTGGTAAGATCATGTTTCAAAATGTGCTAATGGTAGTCTTGTTTTTCCAACAATCCTTATATACATGCCATCCTTATATATATGCCATATATAACAGCGTCATTCCCTAGTGTGTATCGAGGAGGCTGCATATGTATAGTAAGAAAGCCAATGTTTCTTTAACTAGCTTGAGAAAAAAAGTGAAATATTAGACTACCATACTCTGTTTGACTTGGGGGATCTTGTCACAAGCTCGTAGTCATCTCCAACCTAGAGTCATTTCCTGCACTCTTGAGTTAAACATTCCTTGATATATGTAACAGTCATAGGTAGATGGGCATTAATCTGTACGTCTATAGATGTAGTATTACTACCCTGTCTGAAGGCCAGCTTGGGAACTAGGTAGGACAACCCCTCCTCCAATATACTACATTTGTCATTTCAAACTTAGAGGAAAGTTAGCTATTTCAATCTTGTAGATTGATTTGAAAAAGAAATTCTAAAAAGTATCTTATCAGAGTGAAAAATGCAAAGTGACCAGAAGAGGGGACCTGACCCAGCACTTGACTTCCGCTCTAAGTAGCTATGAGAGAGTTGGAAAAATGAATTCCATCATTCATATTGGTCAACAGCCAAGAATTAATGAAGGTAAGGAGTCAAAATGGGGCTTCATACTCTTAGCTCCAATATTTCAGAAGCCTCATTGTCACTGTGTGCTCTTTCGTCTGATTGATCACCTTCCTGCTGCTATTTTAGCCACTGGCCCCTTTTGCCTTTAATGAGGATGGGGAATATTTGGCTACCAGCCGTGTTCTCTCCCGTGTCCTTATTCTATCATCCCTCACCTTCTTTTCCTCATTGGTTTTACTAAATTTTATCTTATGAACAAATCATTTTTCTTGTTGCCTTTATCTCAAACAGGAGTAAAAGTCCATTGCTTTTTGTTCATAATTTCCCCAAACTCTTTCCATTCCATCCTTGTTGAGACTGTTTTTTTCCATCTGAAATGATTTCTTTAGGAATAGTAGTATATCTCTCATTTGCACCTCAAACCTCATATCTGACAACACAGAGAAAGAGGCTTCCGTAGAGCTTGATAGCAGATTCTGACCTAAATGATTAGGTATCAGGGTCCTTCCTCCATCACCATTCAGTGCTGCTGTACTGCCTAGGACCACACCTAAAGCCGCTCTTATCAGAGGCCATCTGCAGTAAAAGGTAAAACACAATGGCACTGTAATTGATTTAATAAAACCATATACATTTCCATGGAAACAAGATGGGTTTTTTTTTTTCTAACATGTCTTTGTTTTTCTGTTTTTAAATATCTTCTCTGCTGTTGGGAATATACATACAGTCTTTTCCTGAAATGATCATTTTTTGCAGGACTAGTAACCATGAGTCAGTCTCTTTATCTATGCTACGTTTATTTCTTTATTTATATTCCTTTGGGAAACCTCAAAGTCTAGGTGAGCAAGCTAAAAGGACACAGCTGACCTTTGTGGTCAGGGCTGAACTTAAATCCCTCTGCAGCTGGGTTTTGGTGAACTAGTCAGTCACATGGATAAGTTTTTGCAAGCCTTTGTTTATTCCTTCATCAGTGGAGATGGCAGCGTGTGCACTGTGAAGTGGTCAAGCTGTGTATAGTAAGTGTAACACAGTGCCTGACAAAGAACAGTGAATCA
This sequence comes from Microtus ochrogaster, assembly GCF_000317375.1. Taxonomy (NCBI): domain Eukaryota; kingdom Metazoa; phylum Chordata; class Mammalia; order Rodentia; family Cricetidae; genus Microtus; species Microtus ochrogaster. The sequence continues at coordinate 10,940,906 of NW_004949100.1, read as the reverse complement.
ATGAATAGTCATGATTATCATGTTTGGCTAAACTTTTAGAACAAGGACTCATCTGCTAGCCAGTGTCCTACTTCTGAATGAAGCACCAATGTCCAGTCACTTTCAAGATCTTAACCTTTACAGTTCAGCCCTACTGGAACTAGGAAGAATTATTATACAGATTAATATAAATGGGTTCCTTTAAGTGATAAAAGGTAGTTGAGACACGCCTAAGCTAAGGCTAAGTTTCCATAGTTAATATTAAGCCTTCAGGTTATTATTTGCAGATTGAAGGTCCAAAGATAGTCCACCAGGAAAGCTTACTAAACATACCCCTGATAAAGTCCAACTTACAAATAAGACTCAGCAAGAAATTAAAAAACAATAATAAATGACTAAAAATATAATATAGTAAAAAGTTGTGTGAGTGTGATTTCTAGAGTTGAGATTAAATACTAATATTTTCAGATTGAGGTTGACAACTGGTAAATGAAACTACAGAAAGCAGAAGGTGAATAAAGGGGGGTTGATTATAGCCAGAATGGTGGAAAAATTGATTGGCTTTCCAGGATAACTTCTGGAGTTGACTCTCACTGTCCTGAAGAACTGGAGAGACTCTCACTGTCCTGAAGAACTGGAGAGATTCTCACTATCCTGAAGAAATGGAGAGACTCTCACTTTCCTGAAGAAATGGAGAGACTCTCACTGTCCTGAAGAACTGGAGAGACTCTCACTGTCCTGAAGAACTGGAGAGACTCTCACTGTCCTGAAGAACCTGCACAGAGGCAGGTGCAGGGGAACCAACTGTGGAACGGTATTGACTCAAAGAAATTTGGAAAGGAGAAAGTGTCCTTACAGCGTCCCTCAACTTCCTTGCTGTCAACAGTGTGCAACATATCACTATACAAAGAGCGAATAAGCAGTTCGCCACCGTTCTGTATTTTCTTGAGAAAAAAAAAAAACCTAACTTCTTATTAATTCATTCTCCATGCTTAGACAATGGTGAAGAACCTTTGCAATCACACACTATGTGGATGTTACCACTGCTACCATCATTTCACCCACTCCCCACTTTTTAAATTTTTAAATAAACTTATTATTTTATGTGTATGGGTGCTTTGCCTGCATGTGTGTCTCTATACCACAGAGACCAGAAGAGGGCATCATATCCCCTGGAACTGGAGTTGCAGAAGGGGAGGGGCGTCCATGTGGGTGCTAGAAATTGAGGCCGAGTTGTCTGGAACATGCTGCCAGCGCACTTAGCCATTATGCTGTCTCTCCACCCAATGCTCTCCCATCTTTTATCAGTGCAGTGCTCTGACAGTTGTATACATGTATGCAGTGCCGCTGAGTCACCCCCTCCCCCACCCTAAAGCCTCCCTCACATGCCTGTGGGCTGCCTCCTACCTTTGGGTCTCTCCCTAGATCCTTAACATTTGGCTTCAGGATTTTTAGAATACCTTGTTATGATGTCATCCAGAGGTATAAATTGTCATAATAGATGAGGCTGGGTAAAATGAATATACTCATTCCATACAATAAAGAAACCTCTGGTACATAAAAGCAGAGTTTTCTTTTTTATATATCTTACTGACTTCTCTGCCAAAACAAAAGTCTCTTGACAACAGCTATGAAATCCCTCCCTATTTATAGTGCATGTGCAACATCTGTCTGTCTGTATCTCTGTGTATGTGTGTCTGTCTCTGTCTCTCTCTCTCTCCACAGGTCTCTCTGATTCTCTCTCTCTCCTCTCTCTCTCTCTCTCTCTCTCTCTCTCTCTCTCTCTCTCTCTCTCTTTCCCTTTCTCTCCCTCCCTCTTTTCGTCTTTCTCCAGAGATCCTTATCCCTCAGCTTTCTTCTCCATTGAGAGTGATAAATTGGAGCACAGCATTTTAGTGGCCAGAATTCCTCCCTTTCTTGATTTCATTCTGGACATTGACCAGAGTAACCTGCTGGGAGACCCCAATAAAAAGACACTGTGACAAACACTTTGCCTTTCCCTTCATTTATAATTGAGGTGGAGCTTGTCAATAAAGCTTTCCAAAGGCCATTCACCACAATACTCTTAGACAAGTATTTACAATTCTTCCCCCTCTATCAAAAGCAAGAGCGTTTTGTTACTTTAAAAAAAAAGGGGGGGGGGAGAAGAATAGTAGTAGCAGGCAATTGGAAGCAGACCTCAGCCTCCCTATCCTGATAAGATTTGAAAAGTACACCGTCACAAAATACATCGAGGACAATGAAAAGTTGTCTCACTTTTTTCCTGCTTTAGCTCCCGCGATTTAGTTAAAAGCGGTTTTGAAAATGGGGTTCTGAAGTGATTTTTTTTTCTTGTTTCTTCTCCTGCTGTGGCTATTCTGTTGTGGATTCTGGGGATTCTTTTTCCATTTCTTTCTTTTTTATTTTCTTCCTTTCTGTTTATTGTTTGTTTGTTTTAAATAACAAATGACGCAAGAGATTACTTGAATTGAATCCAGTTCTTTTTCCTTTTCTTTCTGTCCTCCGACATTTATTGTTCTTAATTGGTTATTAGTATTGTCTTCACTCTTATAAAAACCGAGCCTTTGCGGACGCCTGCAAAGAAGTAGAAAGTCTGGTAGCAATGATAATAAGCTTGTTGCTTTTCTCCCTCGTGTCACTCACAATCACCAGGTGCATGCACATCCGACAGAGGCTGAAAGTGGCTCTTCTCCTTCTTTGCAATGTTTACTTCATTTTACTTCAAAGCATTTGCAAATAAAGATTAATTTTACCTAGACTACGTAGATCATTTTTTAATTAACAGAGTTCACTGTGCTTAGAGAATATAGTGATTGAATAGGACAGCAAAATCGCTAATCCATCATAAAATTTATAAGTTCCTCACCTCGAAAATTTTCAACTTAAGATGCTTTTATTCACTTGAACAATTGAGACGTGCAATAAAAGACAAGGAGGCAGCAAATGGGAGCTAGAGCCATCTTTGCATGAGCATCAGTCAGATCAGAGAAAGCAACCTAACTTCTTTTTAATTACGTTCAAGGTGCCCATCCTATTAATCTGGAAATTAACCATGCAAAATGAATTCCACTGGTGAAATACTATGTTCTGTGTGTTAGGGAAAAAAGGAAATAAAATCTCCATGGATATAAAGCAATATATGATGCACCCTTCTTACAAAGCCTTGCATGGCGGTTTCCCAGGAAACCAAAACTACAGATGTACAAACTAAAATACAGATGTGGGTGTTTCAAATAACTAATCCCGTTTTCATTCCTAATGAGGCCATTCATTTTCAGACTTTTATGCAGAATACTGGCTTCCTCTAAATTGAACTGAATAAAAAAATCTAGATCTCCCAAGCATAAACACTGGGGCTGTTGGAAGATTAGCTCTTATTTAATCAAGTTAGATATTTAAATCTATATAATATGTGATCTCCGTAGACTAGTAAAAAAGCCAACCACCAGGTAACCTTGTCCTCTGGTGTCTCTCCAGGGGTTCTGCTGAATCATCGCCTTGCATGCCGTGTGCCAGCTCTGGAACAAGCACACACACATCTACTGCCTCTCCAAACGCATCGCCTCTGCCAGGAAACTAACAGATGCACCCACAAATGTTGCAAGTCTGCCTATTAAACCTGGAACGCATTGACTCTCTATTGCATTTCTCTAGCACAAGTGCATTTGGAGCAAAGAAAGAAATTAAAATGAAGTCAGGTGTCATTCAAGAAAATTACAGTCCCACCGAGGATAGCATCTTGTCTCAGCTTTGAGCGGCCATGCTGTGCCTTTCGCAGCTGCCTACAGTGTTCGTCATTAATAATCAGTAAATAAGATCTGCAGGTGGGCCTGGAAAGGCACCCCGAGCCAAGAAGATGGTAGTTAGGGCTTCTGTCCCTAAGATGGGTGGCCAGGCTCATTTGCACAAGCCAGCTTATGTTTCCACACAAAAGTGCAACCCTACTTAGCATAGCTTCAGGGAAGCCGCTTCAATACAGGGAATGCTAATTACTGCAACCAACTGGCAACGATGCATCCAAAATTAAATGGCCTGTGACTGAGCAGATGAACAATTTTTATGGCCCAAAGATCAGGGAACGGGGGTAGTTTGTTAAATTAACTGACAGCCTCTTCGGTCTAAGTAGGTGAGTGGAAGTCGCCGGAAAGCTGTGTTCTCGTGCAGTTACATAGCAGTGTCTCTCCTGCGTAAGTACAGTTCCCCCTGCAGTTTTATGTGGGAGTATGGCTACATTTAGTACATAAAATTCACCAAGTTCCCTGGCTCCGTTTATAAATGACCAGGAGAAGTCATTCTAAACCCCCATGGGATTGATCTTCGATATGAAGGTCTGCTCTTTCGAAAATTCACCTGCAACTAGATTCACAGAGCTGTACAGGAGACTTTGGAGTGAACCTGCAGAAGAACTCTGCATGAACAAAAGCTTTTAACTTCTAATTCCCAACATCGATCACACTTAGAAGCCGAACCGTTTCCCCCACGCATCAAAAGTCAACTTGTTACTACTAGCTCGTTCTCAATGTTTATGTATATATAAACGTTTCTCTGAGAAGCAAGGGCTTGTAAAATGTCCAAGGTCAGCAAATGCTTTGTCATAACACAACTTAAACTGAGATTTCTTAGCTTTAAGATTAGGTTATTTTGGATTGTATAATTACTTGTTCCTCCCAAGGGTTGGAAATGGGATTCTCCTGTGTCTCCAACCTCTACTCACCAGAGGCCAGTAGCAACCCCTACCCCTTTGCCTTATAATCCCCCAAAGTGTCTCTAGGCACTGCCAATTCAATGCTGAGGAACAAGACCACTGCCCAGTTAAGAATCACATTTATTGAATGCCTAGGACATAACAGCAAAGTCCGTGCAAGATTCAGAGACTAACAAGGACAAATGTTAGATGATGCTTGGCATTGTAAGGTGAGGCTGCACCCCCAAACCATGGAAAAAGCAGTAAGTTCCCAAAGAAAAAACACCACAGAAAGTAAAGAGCGGTAGCAGCTAGGCACCGCTTGGTATTTAAGTCTGTCTTTGAAAAGGCAATGGGATGGTGATGGGAGCTGAGAGAGAATCAGGATAGAGGCAAGAAGGTGGGGAACAGCAATGTATGTCTGGCATGGCTGGAAAGTTCTGTTTGCTTTGGATGGTTTTACGCTCAAATAGTAGGTGAAGATGTCTTCCTTGCCTGCCTTTTCTTACCTCCTGAGTAATGGTAGTCTCTCTTTAAATTGTGTGCTTATGTTCTGGCTACCAGAAACAATTATTGCAATGTTTTCGTCTTGTTTAAAAAAAAAAATTAAAGCCATTCTTTGTCACATTTTGTAGCTGTGCAATCATTTCAAACCTCTAGGAAATGACTTCTGCCACTCTGCTTTCACTCCTAACTTCAATAAAATGACATTCACTTTCCTCCATCCCACAGAGCAGGCAGTAAACAATGCCTCTGACCACAGATGCCCTGCACCCCTTAGGGACCCCATTGCCTGCAGCCCTCAGGCTTAGGTGCATTCCTGCCTAGAGCAGGTAATAATCCAACCCAGCTAGTTAGCATCTTGCAAGTTAACCCCTTCTTTCCCAAAGGTAGGAGTTTGTGTTTCCCTGATGTTTTTAATACAAACAAATAAACTTGATAATAAAAGCATGAGAGGTTGAATACGAACTTTGTCCTCCTGCGACCCCTTAGCTCCAAAGTAGAAGTCAGCATCCATATTACAAAACTGGAAAAAAGATTCAAGAAAGACATTTCTACCTGTAGTTCTCAAATGTGAGTCTCCATAGGCATAAGATGGAGCTAGAAATTCAGTAAGTGTGCCGTGGGTTCTGACATAGGAACCAAGTCAGAGCTACAGTTTCCAAAATAGCATAAAATATCATTCTTAAAGGATATTTCAGGTATATCTCTGAAAATTCAGCTAGCCTTGGCTTTTTGTTTCAATTAAGGAATGAAACGATGAGTCCACAAGCAAACTGTTGCTCCTGAGGCTTCGTGCGAGGGGTGAACAGACCTGAAGCATTCGACGCGTAAGAACACCCTGAAATCTGACCATAACCATGTGGCTCCGATTCAGATCTCCCCTGGTTTCTCCAATAAGTCACCTTGTTGCAAGGGATATGAGGACTTTAAGAAGAGCCTTGTTGGGGCTGGGGAGATGGCTCAGTCAGTATGGTTCTTGCTGAGCAAGCAAGAGGAACTAAGTTCAGATCCCCAGCTCCCATGCGACATAATTCCGTGCCTGTGTAATTATGTCTGAAGTTCCTTCAAACTCCAATTTATAAACTAAAGGCCACCACCTGTAGGAAAGCTGCTGGGTGCATTACCGTCAGATTTAAGACCCAAGAAACTGACAATGGAGCCTACTAGTCTTTTCTTTTAAGATTTACATTTAGTTTTAATTATATATGTGTAAGCATGTCTGTGTATGTATCCATAATAATGAAGTGCTGAGTGACACAGGAAGAACTCAGCAGAGCTGGAGCGATTGGCTGTTGAGAGATGCCTGACACTGATGCTGGGAACCGAACTCAGAACCTCTGTAGGAACAGTAGGGGCTCCTAACCCCTACATCCGGGGCCTTCTCATCTTTAGGAACTGAGGAGAACCTGCTTCCATTTGCCCTTGCAGGGGAAAGTCATTTACAATTAGTTTGCAAGCAGAGAAAAAAAAAAACCTGTGTAATTATGTCTCTCTTAGGCCCAATGTGCTAGGGCCAACACCCCTGCGCTTAGCCCGGAACACTGAATATCACTTTTCCAGATACTGAGCATGTCTGTGACTACAGCAGCATGCCAGCTGGAGCTACCCGCTGCAGCTGTTGCCCAGCTGTTTACAAGGGCTCTGCATTGCTTCAGGCGGAGCTTATGTGGTCTGTCCAACCACCCAGTCTGCTTTCTTTTATTTACCCTCTGCTGCTCTAATGATGATGCTCAAGCCTCAGTGCTGCAGAAAGATGCTAAAAGCCTGGTATTCTCTGTAGAGTTGAGTCATGTTTTTGCGGGTCCCAAAGTGGTGGTATTTTTCAAGTCCACAACTTGCCCTGAGATTAGGTTACAGTCCAAGAGGTATATTTGCCCAGTATTTTGTCATCTTGGGTTGCTTTTAGAGATTCCTGAGGCTTGAAGTTCACACGGGGATACTCCTGTTTATACACTTTGCAATCCAAAGAACATCTCTCTTTTTAGTCATAAAATGAAAAGGGACCTCATGGGAATGAGTGCCATGAACTCCACTCATCTTTGGCCTTATTCCCCTCTACTAAGATCTCCCTCTGACTATTCATCTAAGCGTCGACAAGGTCATCCTTCTGCCAGGAGATCTTCTACTGCTCCTGCCTGTGGGGATCTACCTCTCCTATGCTCACACATCACCACCCTGAGTACTTACAATGTTCCGTGAGCTCACTACATGCATACATAACAATCTGCTTTTTCATTCCATGGCTTTATGTCAGAGTCTCCATAAGGTACGTCTTTGGATACGGATACTTGTTTACTTGGAAACTTTCATTGGCTCCATAAAGCTTGTACTGCAAAGTGCAGAGTGAAGGACCTTCATGGCTGGCCCTGGCCTACCTCCCCAGCTTCTCTACTTCTGACCTCCACCCAGTGTGCGCTCCAATTAAAGTGAACCATAGAGTGTTTCTTAACACTTTATTATTTCCATAATTCAGAATAAGCTATCGGCTCCACCTAGAAGAGCATGCCCTCTCCTGTATACATCTACATGTGACTAGTTCAAATGATGTTTTTTTTTTCATGAAGTTTATTTTATTCACATTTAAAATAACCTCCCCACTTCCCATTCCACATATTTTAATGTCTCTGAAGACTCTGAGCCAATGCTGTTTCTTATCAGGAGTTAGCTGTGTATACCATTCCTTGCCCCTGCAGTACAATAAATATCTTAGGAGTAAGATCGGGCCCATAGTCAATGTATCTTTCTTCAACTGTCTAGAATACAGTGAAACCTTAATAAAGCTCTTTCAAGGTCAGTGTTTCTTCTAAGCAGACATAGCTGGACCAGAAATTGAATGAAGGGAAAATTTTGAGTCTTTGCCCTAATGTTTGTTAGTTCTGCATTCGAGGGCAAGCCAGTTAGCCTTGCTTTCTTTAAATGTAAAACTGGAAGAAGGGCATTTTCCCCCATCTTTCCAGCCTGCTTACTGGGCCATGATGATGGACTAATCAGATGATGTGTTGAAAGTACTTTGATAATTACAGTCTGTTACAAAGCAATTAGGACCCTCACATACCTGCAGATACACCAGTTTCTACACAACTAAATAATTACAGCTAAAACTTTCCGGTCCACAGAACCATCCTAGAGTTAGTCTAGTTCAATGTGCTCACGCGGTATCTGCACAGCAAGGGGAGCTTGTGAACTTGTCCCAGATACTATTGTCAGTCACAACATCTGACTTCAATCTGGTGGCCTGTCCACTAAACCATTCATAGGAGACACCAGACATTATAAACATAATGTTTTCATGTCATAAATACATATTTGCTGAAAGGGATTCTGTGCCATTTTGACTGAAGGTTCCAGAGAATTTAGATTTGCTTGGCTGACTTAGGAAATACTTCTGCAGCATGCTAGCTCCCAGCTCACTGTGTCTGCCCATCACAGGTCACACAGTATTAACACCACAACATACCTCTCTGAGCTCTTACCAAACTGCAGTCTAGAAAGTTGGCAGTTTTGCGTCTGTTTTGATCATTGAGATGTTACAAACCTGTGTCAGTGGTTGACACAAAACACATTTTAAATACATTTGTTGAACAAATAAGTTCCCCCTTTCAAACATATGCAGTATTAAACTACTATTCACAGAAAAGTTGCTGTGTAGGTAACAATAAGATATAAAACCCAAGAAATTGAAAATGAAGCCTCTTAATGTTTCAGAAATTAATTTTTCTTTTCAGTTAAGTTCTCTGTAATGACTGGTGAAACACAATTAATAAAAACTCAGGGTCAGTAATTGGGGATCAACCTGAAGATCCAAAAGCAAAACAGCCAGCCGCTGGCTCTTACCTTGATCTCAGTCTGAAATGGCGATCCTGACTTCTGGAATCTCAGAAGGAGACTGCATGTCTGAGAGCTGTTTTACCCCATCTTAAATTCTTCTCTAGGGCTGGGATTAAAGGTGTGTACCACTGGGATTAAAGGTGCATGTTACTGTGGCTACTGGGATTAAAGGTGTGTGTTACCAGAATCGGGTCTATAAGGCTGACCAGTGGGACTGTTTTATTCTCAGATCTTCAGGCAGTCTTTATTTATTAAAGTATAGGTGAAATGCCACTACAAACTGACATTCAGAAAATGGAATTCAGTAAAAGTGTCACTGTTACTACTGAAAACAAATCTGGAATAATCCTTCAAATGAGGAGGAAGAGAAGCCTCTAGGATGGGCTCTCTAGCCTCAACGCCAGTCTTGGTTGCAATGGATTATAGCTTTAGAGAGAATATGAAAGAGCATCCCGGGGAGCATCAATTTCCACATACATCCCTACAAAACAAGCATTATTGATGGATTTTAGAACATTGCTGGTGCCGTACATCAATACCTTGGGCAGATTTATCCTGTAAACCAAAGAAATATTTTTCTAACAGGATGCCTGAAATTTTGAATGTAGAGTCAAACATACTAATGAAGCAAAATGTGATTTAGATAATATTTAGATAATGTTCCTTTGATTTTGAAAAAGTATTTTGCTAAATATAATATTTACATACACGGTAGAAAGAAAGGTAAGGAATCAAATGTGCTAGATAAGCACATTTTCAGAATGTCCACACATAGCAAATTAAAACACAGTTAAATGTTTAGGTCAAATGAAAACAACAAAGAATAGCATACAGGGATAACTGATATTTAAAAATACACAAACTATAATTAACAATAATACTAATCCTGACATAGTTAAAACATGCTTAGGCATCCCAGAAAGTTTCTGGAAATACTTCAGAGGCACAAAATTAGATCATTCTAACTATAGCACTGGCAATCTGAGTTTTCCACTTACTCAAATTCCAGATCACATGTATTTGTTATGTAGATATATGAAGGCAGGAATTAGGAAGTTCATTTCTACAAACATAGCATGTGTATGGTGTGAACACAGAGCATACATGTCACTCTTCTCTTGTTTTTCTAAAGCATAACTTCCATTATTTCCCTAAAAAACATAACATAAATTCCTTCAACATTTTAAAAAAAGATTGTAGGCAGTTGAAACTTTAATTTTTTTCATTTAGCAAGTTGTTTTTTTTGTTTTTAATGTGTAAGCGTGTTTTACCTACAGATATATATATATATATATATACTCACACATACACAGACACAATCACATACATGCATACAATGTCCGCAGAGGCCAGAAGAGGGTATCAGATCCCAAGAACTGTAGTTACAGATGGCTGTAACACGAACTGCAAGGGATTTTGTTTTCCCTAAATAAATGAGTAAAGCAGAAGTCATCAACTTATTCAGTTCTTACCACAGTTTAGTTACTAAAGGCAACTGTGGCCCTAGCAGGCTGGGAAATGTTCATTTGCCAGGATCCACACTAAAACAGGAAAACGGAATCTTCATCATTATCAGCATCACCATGATTATTATCTAAATTGACCAAAATTGATCAGATTTCTGTGTGGAATAATGCTGTATTTTCACATAAACATTCTAGAATGATTAAACCAAGGTGATTTAATTATGTGTATAATCTACAATATATTTTTGCTGTATAAACATTTAAAATTAAGTCTTAGCAATTTTGAAACACATATGACATTATTATTAATCATAGTCATCATGCTATATGTCTTAATGTCTTTCTGATATCGGGACTCCTCTGAAGCCCAGTTTTTTTTGTTTTTTTTTGTTTTTGTTTTTTTTTGAGACAGGGTTTCTCTGTGGTTTTGGAGCCTGTCCTGAAACTAGCTCTTGTAGACCAGGCTGGTCTCCAACTCACAGAGATCCACCTGCCTTTGCCTCCCGAGTGCTGGGATTAAAGGAGTGCGTCACCACTGCCTGGCTGAAGCCCAGTTTTCTGAACATAAGATAGAGACTTGGGCAGTTAGTCTTCAAAGTTGCTGAAAGAAACACATACTATACACTCTGGACCTCACTGTTACCTTGGCAGCTCTGCAGGAGTTACACTTCTAAGAAAAGAGTTAACATCAAAACCAAACACCTTTGTTCCCCAAATGTGTATCCAAAGCTATGCTCTTCACTTTCTTTTGCTTCAAAATAATGGTTATTCAAGAATAACAATTTGGATACAAAGTTTCCCTTCAAAAGCTCATGTGTTAAAGACTCAGTTTCAACACAATGCTTGTGTGTGGGGTGTTTTAGGTAGGCGCTGTATCATGAGGCCTCTGGTTGAATCACTAGATTAATCCATCCATGGCTTTAATATTTGGTGGCTGTGCTGCTTAGGTTTTTGTCAACATAACACAAATTGGGTGTGGTGGTTTGGATGAGAATGGCCCCCAAAGGCTCATATGGTTGAATGTTTAGTCTGCAGTTAGTGGAACAATTTGGAAGGATTTAGGAATATATCTTTATTGAAGTGGGTGAGACCTTGTTGGAGGAGCTATGTCACTGGCAGTAGACTTTGAGATTTAAAAAGTCTATGTCATCTGGTTCCTCCAGCACAATGCCAGTCTGCTCACTACCATGATTCCAGCCATGATAGTCATAAGTTAACATCCTAAAACTGTAAGCAAGTCTGCAATTAAATGTTTTATTTTTTTAAAAAATGCTTGATAATGTCTCCTTATGGCAATAGAACAGTAACTAAGACATGAGTTGTCTTAGGATTGGTACTGCTGTAATAAACCACCACAACCAAGGCAACTTAGAGAAGGAAGAGTTTACCTTGCGTTTATAATTTCAGAAGGTTAAGTTCTTTAACGGGTCGGGGTACAGTACAGGTGGCAGACATGGAAGCCGAGAGCTAAGGGCTTGCATCTCTGACTGCAAGCAGGAAGCAGAGGGAGAACCTAAAATGGTGCGGGTCTTTTAAAACCTCAGAAGGGCATCCCCACTGACATTCTTCTTAGGGCAAGGCCACGCCTCCTAAGTCTCTCAAAACAGCCACCTACTGAGAACCTTACCTTGACCAGCAGGTCATTCTTTAGTGAGAGATTTCTGAAAGAGAGGACTAGGGGATGAGAAAATAAAAATGGGAAAACTGGGGTCAGGAGATCTTGCACAGGCAGGTCCTGCCTTCTCCACCCACTGCTTTCCATTGCAGTTTAACATGCACCAACTGTTTACAGAAGTAGACTGACTGATGTGGGGTGGAAGGGAGGATGTAAGGCTGCCCATCAACAGTTGAGGATCCTGAACTGGAGATAGGGGGTCCTACTTAGATGACAGTTCTAGCTTGCTGAAGAATCAGTGACTGTGCACACGGTTCTAGGAAATGGAACTCTGTTTCTAGGAAAATCAACTTTATGAGACTCCAGCGAGCTGCCGAGGATCCCATGGTCAAGTGCATGACACTTCTTTGGGAGAACTGTTCTCAAAGAGAAGGCAATTAATTATCTGTGGACCCTCAGGAAACAGTATAAAAACATTGACATTGTCTATAGTAGCTTGGCTTTGAGGTTCCTATGGGGAGAATCACCTTGGAACTTCTGTTCACACACAAAGTGAAGACAAGAAGGAAGTAAGCATGTGCACATGTTTAACTTATTGTTGATAGCAGTGGTTTCCTGTTCCTCATAATATTCTGGAAAATCCTGCAACCTCCTCAACCTTGGCGATTCTTGCTACAATATTCCCAGATGTGGTATTTCCTTCATTTATCTCCTCCCATTCAGCAAACACTTGTGAAGCAACATTTAGCCTTAGGTGGAAATAAAATATTCTTTTAAAAATGACATAATTTAAAACAATCACCCAATTTGCCACATTTTAAAATATTTAATATTATAGCCTGCTATGTCACAATGGCCAGGGGCAAACGACAATATGAGTATCCAGAAGAGAAACTACTGAAGCTATAGCTACTTTAGGTTGGAATCCACGTGCTGAACTCAGTTGTCAGATTCACAGATGCTTCATTTCTAGTACATTGACTGGGACGTTATTGATAACCAATAAATATTTGTTCGGTGACTAAATGAAGCCAGGGATGTTGTTTGTTCGATTCACAGTTTTACACCCAGCCTCAGACAAGCGCCTAGCAATAACAATATTTAAATATTGGTGGAATGAACAAATGAATACTACTTTCACTTATTTATTCTGCAACCATTGTCGCCGTGTCTGCATCTGAACTTGATGAACACTTTATATTGTTACCCAAGAAGTCAGGCTTTATATTGCTCCAAGCCAATGCAGATAACTTTGACAACCAAGTGCAACATCCATGAATTTTATTGGAATGAGCTTTCCTTCATACTTCTAATAAACATTCACCAAATGAACAAAGGCATGAATGAAGATTTGCAATGAAAGTGGACAACATATATCAATGTATTCATAAGTAAAACACAAATATACGGTAGAAGAACACCCAATTCCTCTGCTGCAGTAGGAAACATTTTTTTTCTACCTTCAACTTGTGATATTTTAGCTCATAATACCTACATGAGGATGTTACCTTAGATAATGCCCATGCAACTGGACCAGTACCTCTGGTTAATTTTTAATATAATTTTTATGAGTTTTCTTAGTTTTAAGCACAATCCAGGTGGGGTGTATAAATTTAAAACAGACCAAAAATGGTTTTTTCAGAAATGGAAACTAAATTTAATCTGAAATCAATATTTATGAAGTTCTGATTAATTGACTGATGATCCAATGATTACAAACCATCTGAAACATCTACTCAAATTTATTAGGTTTAACCAAAAAAAATTAAAAACAATCTAAACTGGGTCAATGAGAGAATAATGCATTTCTAATCAATTTTTAATAGCACTTAAGATTTTATTTTTTTAAACTTGCTTTTAAATTATTTATCATTAAAATGAGTCTGATTTAAACAAGGGGTAAAAGGTGTTCCAGGGCTATTTGATGGTTTTCATAGCAAAGAGATTCAATTATGACTGACTTTTTATTACTGAACTACTTTATTAATAATAATACATCTTGCACTTGCACAAAGGCATTGAGCCAACAACCTCAGAGAGTTCTCAAGTGTGAGCTAAAAGTTAAGCTCTGATTCTCCCATTATCTGTTGTGTTCCCATAGCCAAGCCTCAATTTCTTCATCTGTGAGAGACTAGGCCTCCATAACAACCTTTAAGAGCCTTTCGGCTTCTACGGGCTTGTAATTCTAAGGATTTATTTATTCCAAGTACCATTTGTCGCTGGACTCCTCGGGTCACAGGATCCCTTGTAAGGTCCTAAGACTATATTGTGTATGCCAGTGAGATATCTCAGCAGCAAAGCTGCTTGGCATCAGGCATCATGACGCCCATTGCATCCCCAGAACTCACGTGGAAGAGGAATAAGAGAAAAAGACTTCCGAAAGTTGCTCTCTGACCTCACACACACATTTTTTTTAAAAGAATATATTATATTGAACCACACAGTTCAGTTAGCTATATCGGAGTCTTTTCCATTGGCAATTCCTGTAAGATTATTGGATATATTAAGGTTGGTTGTCTGAAAACCTTGGACTGCTCCTCTCTATTCTTATAATGCAACACTGATATTGGTTCTGCATTAAATTCCTCTGTCTGGAAAAAAAAAAGAATATATTGAACCAAAAAAAAAAACCTATCTTAATTAAAAATAAAGGAGGAAGGTGAAATTGAAAATTCATTGAGCCATGGAATCTTGTCTTTGTAGAGTAACAACAGCATCTTTTAGCAATCTGTGCCAACCTATTTAAAACATAATTTTTAAAAAATGGGAAATGCTCTTCGTGGAGTAGAGAGAAGAGAGTTCTTTCCCTGAAGCTGCTGCCTTATCTAAAGAAAAGTCCAAGAATGGCCTGGAACCCCTATGGACCTAGAGAGTCCTAGCCAACCCCTATCCGTAGCGATCTTATGTGGATGTGGATTTGTGCATACGTGTGTATATATACACGCATGCTCAGTACAAGGCATTAAGTGAACAAAGCAGGTCTGTGACAGCACTAAGCAATCTGTACTTATTCATACAGTAACATACACATTAAAATGCTTGTGAGGGCATCACCTAGAGTGTTGAGAGTGACAGAGAGGTGCATTGAAAATGTAGGTGGACTTTCACTTGCTATGCTGTGCATTTTAAATTGTTTAATTTTCTTAAAATGAACCTATATTTTATATTCTTAATATATATTCGTGTGCGTGTGTGCGCACGCATGTGTGTGTGTGTGTGTGTAGTTTTCTTTTAACAAGTACCCCAAAAGACATTGTTTAAAATGGCTTGGACTTAAAAAAAAAAAGCTGCTGATTGGTAAAAGCTACATTATTATTGTAGACTAATCATCCAGTACCATACACTTGAAGAATTAAACGCTGTTGTTAAACTCAAGAAACATTGTTTGAGACTGGACATGGTTGTGCATGCCTTTGGTCTTAGCACTTAGAAAGTGGAGGTAGGGGGATCTCTATGAGTTTCAGGCTAGTCTAGTGTACTGAGTGAAGTACAGTTAATGTACTGAGTGAAAGTCGGTTAAGGTTACATAGTGAGATGTACTCTAAACCAAACAAAACAAAGGAAAAAATAACAAACAAAACCTCATAATTTGTTAAGGTAGTAAACATTTAATCTACTACAATTAGAGTTAAGCCAGTACAGACACAGCTATATGGAGACAACCTTAGAAAACTGTGACAATAATAGCAAAATAGGAAGAGATGTTAGAAATCGTTAGATCTTGTTGCTCTAATTAAAACACCTTAATTTGTACAATTAATCTTTGAGACTAGGTATTGACATGAATCATGAAAATCAGCGGTCTTTAACTTGTCGATCTCGAACCCTTTGAGCTCAAATGACCCTTTCCCAGGGATCACCTAAGGTCATCAGAAAACCCAGATACTTATATTACAATTCATAACAGTAGTAAAATTACAGTTATAAAGTAGCAACAAATCTTTCTGGATGGGGGGACACCATAACATGAGGTGTTAAAGGGTCACAGCATTAGGAAGGTTGAGAACCACTGATCAAAATGATCTATAAGGCCTGCACCAGCCAGGCACGAAGTGGAACTCTTTTTGGAATGGAAGTGCCTTTTACATAGCTGTCCCTTGCTGTAGTATCCTCGGGGATAGACGTCACCGGCAGGTCATCCTCGCTCCTCTGTCCCACTCAGAGGTTGTAGAAGGAGACCCTGAAACATGACACTTTCTCATTCTAATCCCAGGCTTCAGCCAAGAAACATACATTTTTCTAGGCTTGGGAATTCTAGACTTGGAATAAATATGACTTTGCTTTCAAATAACGACAAGGTTTTAGAAGCAGATTATTCTCATGCTAGGCTTTCTGAAGAAGTGCGCACTATGCAGGAAGTCAGTATGGCTCCTTTGCCCACTTCTCCAATTCCAAGCTGATAGCCTCTAATTCTTAGGAAACAAAGATACTGAGCTGATTGGGACATACTCACTGCCAGGAGCAAGCAAGTTTTGAATTGGACTTGGGCTTCTCCAGGCCAGTTGCCAACTTTTCCAGACGCATGGTTGCCTGGTTATTTTTAGAGCCATGATGATTGGGCTCCACCTTCATTTCACACAACACAATCAGAGAAAGGCACTAAGGTGTCAATGTTTAACAGGCTGCTCGAGGCCATGACCTAGGAAGTTGTCTTCTTCAGTCTCTTTTGCAAAAAGATCAGCAAAAGGCATTTCACTTGTGTCTAAATTTCCAGTCTCACACAGAACATTTGTTTTCATCATTTGCCACGTTGGCTCTTTCTCATGTGTACCAAGTTGCAGTTAAACCCCAAATCTCACAAGTAAGATTCACTTGGGAACATTTAGATATTCTTTTCTTTGTCGTTGTTGGGAATGCTAATTTGTAACCTGGCAAATCATCTCGTGGAGTTCTATAGCACAAGCGGTACCTTTCATATCCTACTTGTACCTAAAAAGAAGTCGTTAAAATGTCTTGTGCGAATGTCTGCCTTGGACTGTTTGAGGTTTCCTCACTTAGAATCAGAGCCCTGGCTGGAATCTGTAAACTTCCTGACAAGATAGCACAGAAGGGCTAGTGAAAGTTTGTTTTCAAGGAGAACTGAGATTGATTGGGTAGTTCTGGAAAAAGATAACCATTGCTTTTAAGTCAATTATCTGGGCCTTCTGGAAGCATGCATAAGAATAAGGACGGAACTGAGAGAGAACGGTTGTTTTGAAAGTATTAAATGAATAGGTTACGTCTTTTCTCGGTATGTTTTGAGGGCTCCATTTTATCAAGACGTGAAGCTTAACTCCCCACCCCTATTGGACTCTTGGAGGAAAGTTGTGGGGACTGAAACCCCATAGCTTTCTCTATTTCCTACACAAATTAATTACACTTTCCTTTAAATTTTCAAAAGCCTCGCAACCTCTAGTAAACCGTCTTCCTTCCCATTCCCAGCATTTTTTTTTAAAGCTCCTGATCCAGGCACCTATTTTTAATCTGTTTTTAATAATAGTTATTATTCAGTAAGGAAAGGAAAAAAAGATGGGGGCGACTGCGCGTCTCAGGAGCGCGTTTCCGTCCCCTCGCCCGGCTCGCTATGGCCCTGCCAGGCCGCCGTAGCCGGCCTCGCGCGTTCCCAGCGTGGCGAAGAGCTGCTGTCGGCGGGACTTCCGTGTTGGCGGGATTCTGAACGCTGCCATGGCTCAGACCGTGCAGAACGTTACATTGTCCCTCACTCTGCCCATCACGTGCCACATTTGCTTGGGGAAGGTAATGGGTACGGCTAAGGAGACGGGGTTGAGGACCCGATGGCCGCGGGAGGCGAGCGAGGCCCGGTGCTGGGCGGGCACGGGCACGGGCACGGGGCGTGAGGCGCCGGGATGCAAGGGAAGGCTGACCTGCGAGCTGCTCGGCGGTGGGAGGCCGGTCCTGGGGGACGCGGGGGGACGCGGATCGCTGGGCCCCACTGGCGCCTCTCGGAGCCCGGGGCTGGGCGGCCTGGGCGGCCTCAGTCGGCCTGCGAAGAGCGGGTTGGAGTCTCGGCGCCGCAGCCTCCATCCTCCTCTGCAGCCGGTGCAGCGAGCAGCGCTCTCTACAGCAGGCTCGCCCGAGGGAGTCCCCGGTCTCCCGTCCGCCACCCAGTGTGATTGTTCTGGGAGCCACGGTCCATTTTTAAAGGCCTTCCCTTTTCCTATCCACGTCTGGAGGGTGACTTTTGCCTGGTGTTCAGATGGCACCTGGCCCCCACGCCCTTCTGTGCTGTTGAGAATGAGAAGCGTGGTCCTAACTGCCGAGATTGGGATCAGTCACCAGAGGCAAGGGATGCCCTTGGGCTCGTGAAAGTACGAGGAGAAAGTAGTTTGGTTTTAAAAACGGAGTTTTGAATGTTCTCATGCCTTCGTATTTCCTTTCGTTTCCGTTTGTGCTTCCGATTCGGTCCTTTTTTTTTTTTTTTTTTTTAAGCGTGCCTTTGCCGCGTGGTTCAAGAACGGCAAAGAACTGGAACCCTCTTTCTTTTCCACCCTGGATTGCCTTTTTTTTTTCTTTCTTTTTTTGTAGGTAGTGTGTGCCCGAGAATGTGGGCTGCAGTTTACAGCCTCAGGCTTAACAGGGAGAAAAGAAGTGAGTGCCAGCCAATAAGATGGCTTGCTTTTAGGTGTTGGAGGTTCAGCGTAGATTTGCCGATTCAATAAATAAAAGCAAGTTAGGATTGAAAGCAACTGCTGACCCTAGACAGAGTCAGAGAAAACGGCCAGTAAAAAAAGCACATGGACTGTGAGAAAGAATGGCTTGCTTGATCCCTTTGGCAGGCTGAAGGATGGATGGCTTGATCTGGCCAGCTGGTAAATCTGAACTATATGTCTTCATACCCATAGATTCCATCAGTGCCGGCTCTTGCTTCTTTCAAACATACATCTTTTTTTTCTTTTTTTACTTCTAGATTATCGTTTATTAACCTTGCTCCAGGGTGGATGAGCCTTTTAATATTTGAATTGAATACAACTCAGGCTTTGTCAGTCACAATTTATACTGTTGTTTCCTTACATCTGCTTCCACAGCTGAAAGTGTATTTAATTTTATCAACCCCATTAACTTGTTGGAAGGATTTGTGTGGTCCTCAGTGGAGTGGAGATAGAATTTTAGTCCCCAGGAACATTTATGAATATGTAATTTCTTTTGATTGCTCCCGGGGTAAGCCAATGGCATCTGATTGGTGGTTCCAAGAGCTGCTGCTAGCTAAATTTCCTATGATATATCACACAAAAATTCTTCAGTTTAGAAAAAGGTTGATGGTGCCCCAAATGAGAAGCCCCTACCTGAGCCAATATATAATTCCTAGTCAGTAAGCCCCAGATAGTAGGGCTATTATTAATGGAGAACTTTAAACATGACTCCTCCCCAATACATTGGTTGTTTTAAGAAGAGGATTTAGGGCCGGACTGTGGTGGCGCATGCCTTTAATCCCAAGACTCGGGAAGCAGAGGCAGGTGGATCTCTGTGAGTTTGAGGCCAACCTGGGCTACAAGAGCTAGTTCCAGGACAGGTTCCAAAGCTACACAGAGAAACTGTTTCTCAAAAAAACAAACATGAAGGCAAAGGATATGGCCATACAAGAGATGAAATGATATAGTAGAAACACAAGCTGAGTATAGTGGCATATAGTTTGCCAAAATATCACAGGATTGCTCTTAGCCCAGCTACTAGTAGGGACCTTGTTCTCTGAAATCTTTTTCAGCCAGCCCTCCTCAGTTCATGTAACTCTCATCACTACTGTCTTCTGGGTTCATATTAGGGAGGCCCTTGAATCTTTGCTTATAACATTCTACTGTTTTAAAAGCCCAAGTTCCAGTCTTCTATATTTTTCCAAAAAAGAAAAAAGTCAGGTTCTTCACAGCAATACCATGTGTCTTCTGGTACCAACTTTGTATCACTTTTTGCTGCTGTGCTAATGCACCATGAACAAAAGTGACCTGTGCAAGAAAGAGTTTATTTGGACTTAATAGTTGCAGAGGGAGAGTCCATAGTGACAGAAGTGGCATGGCAGCAGGTGGCCCGATTAGGATGCTGAGAGATCACATACTCAACAACAAACAGGAAGCAAAGAGAGTGAACTGTAAGTGGGGCAAGACTATAAACTCTCAGAACCAGCCTCCAGAGATAGATTCCCTCTACCCCTTCAAACCCCCATTACATCCCTAAACACAATGCCAGTACCCAGGGACCAGGTATCAAGTTACAGTTCTCTGTCGGACCACCATGGCATCCCAAGTTTTATATGTGCATGCGTGTATGTGTTCATGTGTGTGTGTGTGTGTATAATTATATTTCTCCATTTTCCTGTAGACTCCTTTCTCCCCAAATAACCCCTCCTGCTTTTGTGTCATATGTATTATATAATCTCGCTTTCCTATTAAGATCTTTCTCCCTCTTTTCATGGTCCCTTTTCTATTTTCATGATCTAGACATACATAAATTTAAATCTGGATCTCACACATGAATGAACACATTTGATGTTTGAGGTTTACTTCTTTCTCCTAGCATAGATGGAACTGGACAGTTCCATCCATTTTCTTACAAGATCTGACTTCATTTTTGTATATGTATCCTATTTGTCCATTCATCTGTTGATGGACATCTGAATTGGTTCCATATTTTAACTCTTATGATTATTACAGCAATACATATGGACGTGCAAGTATCTGTGTAGCGTGTTGATTTAAAAACCTTCCATATATACTCAGAAATGATATATCTGTATCACAAGTAGTTCTAATATTAGTTTTTTGAGGAACCTACATGGTGACTTCTATAGTGTCTTTTTCAGTTTTTGTTTGCACCAGCAGTATATAAGTAAGTGTGTAGGGTTATCACTAGTATTTGTTGTATTTGTTCTCTTAGTGAATACCATTCTGATAATGATGGATTCTCAGGGCCATTTTGATTTTCATTTTCTTGTTGGCTGAGAACATGGAACACTTTCAAATATATATTGGCCATTTTTATTTTTTTATTTAAGAACTGTCATGTCAGTTCATTAATCCATTCACTGATTGGATAATTTGGCTTTTGGTGTTTTGTTTTTCCAATTCTTTATGTATGTGGGATATTAATGTCTATCTGATGTATAGCTGGCAAAGGTATTTTCCCCTTCTATACTGTCCCTTCACTTTGTTGTCTTTGCTGTTCAGAGGCTTCTGTTCTTTATTTGTCAAGATTTTGGATTATTTCCTGTGCTATAGATTGTAGTAGGAGGCCGCTTATTTGTTTCCAGCTGCCCAGAACCGAAATGATCACACAGAAACCATGTTATTTGCAATACTGTTTGACCAATCATCACTTAAGCGTATTTCTGGCTAACCCTTGCCTTAAATTAACCCATCTTCATTAATCTGTATATCGCCACAAGGCTGTGGCTTACCGGGTAAAGTTCCAGGGTCTGTCTCTGGCGGGGCTCTATGACGTCTCCTGACTCCGCCCTCTTTCTCCCAGCACTCAGCCTAGCTTTCTCCACCTAGTTCTGTTCTGCCCTGCCATAGGCTCAAAGCAGTTCTTTATTAAGCAGTGGTCTTCACAGCATACAGAGGGGAATCCCACATCAATAGATCTTTTCAGAAAGTCTTCCTTTGTGCATATGTTTTAAATATATTTATTATGTTTTCCTCTAGCATTTTCAAATTTTCAGGTCTTTGATCCACTTTGGATTGTTGCTGCATGCAAGAGTAGAGTTATGGCTCTAGTATCCAGTGTCCCCAGCACCAGTGTATGTTTTTGACACCGCTGTTGAAATTAGGTGACTGATTAGGAGGTGTGGTCTTGTTACCAAGGGTGGACTTTCAGAAGCCCCTGTCATGCTTCCTGCCATGTTGTTTCTGAACTGACCCTTTGAAACTGAAGAAGTCTCCGTTTAAATACTTGCTTTTAAAAGCTGCCTTG
>NW_004949100.1:10916777-10917864 GCF_000317375.1 Microtus ochrogaster | reverse complement strand
CTAATTTTCTGTCCTATTAAAGGGCTAAGGCAGTCTCTTTATTTAACCAATGAAATCAACACAAAACAGAAGACTCTCCCCCATCACTAGTGTCATCTAAAATTTATTTCATCAGTGTCTTTATTGTAATCTTTCACCTGCATAGTTAGATTTACTCCTAGTATTTTATTTTTGAGGCTACTATGACTACAAGTTTTTTCTCCTGATTTCTTTCCTGGTAAAGTTCATTAGTGATAGATAGAAGTGCTACTGATTGGCATATGTTGGTTTCATGTCCTCTACATGGATGACAGTGTTTATCCTATCTAAGAGTCTTCTAGTGGAGAAGGAAGGTCTTTTCAGTATAGGACCACATTATTTGCAAATAGGGATGCATTCAGCTTTTCTTTTCCTAGTTGGAACCCCTTTCATATCTTTCTCATCATGGTGCTCTAGCTGAGACTTCTAAGTAGTGTATTAAGAGTGGGAAGAGTGGGTACTTCTGTCTCAGTCATGATTTTGGAAGACATGTTTTCAGTTTTTTCTTGTGTAATACATGTTCCCTATAAGTTTGTTGTATGTACTTATGATCTTGAAATATGTTCCTTTTATTCCTACGTTGTTTGTGACTTTTATTGTGAACGGATTGTAAACTTTATCAAAAGTTTTTCCTGTCTGTTGATATGTTCATATGATTTATGTCCTTAACTCGATTTCTTATATTTATTGTATTTATTGATCCATTTTTGCCTTGCTAGGCTATAATCAACTTGTTCATGATATATGATTTTAATGTGTTCTTTAATTTTTTTTCTAAATTTTATATGTATGAATGTTTTGCTTGTACATTCACTGTGTGTGTACTTTGTGCCTACAGAGGTCTGGTTCCCTAGAACTGGAGTTACAGACAGTTATAATGATCCATCATGTATAGCATTGGTTCTCAATCTTCCTAATGCTGAGGCCCTTTAATAGAGTGCCCCAGCTAGAAAATTATTTCCTTGTTACTTTATAACAGCACTTTTTTTTTACTGATTGTAAATGGAGACTGCTTATTGGTTTCCCAGCTGCCCAGACCTGAATAATCACACAGAAACTATATTAATTA
>NW_004949100.1:10880703-10916382 GCF_000317375.1 Microtus ochrogaster | reverse complement strand
GTTCAAGCAAGAATTACAGTTACAATATTTAGTCTATTTGTTTCTGGAAAAGTAAAGAAAATATATAGTCATCTATTTTATCTTTGTGAGTCTAAAGTTTCATATCTAATTTATCTTTTATCATGACTAAGGAAAACTATATAGCTATTTGTTTTCGACACCAAAGACCCCAGAAGGATATAAATGTTATCTAAGTAAACAGGAAATACATTGTAAGCAACTTCCAAAGTTCTAGAATTGACAGAGACTTCTTGCTGCCTGGACAGTCACCCAAAGTTCTTTTATAATGTTGGGGCATCCATCTTAAGCCTACAGGCCCATAGTATCTGCCAGACTTTTCCATGAAGCAGGAAATCCAATGATCTGTTCTGCCTGGTAATGGCAAAGTTCATCAGTTGCTTCTGTGTCCTGCATAATGTCTGGCAGACTGTTTCATGAAGCAAAAATCCTGAATGACTGTCTCACCTTCTTTAGGCAAGGTTAGAAGTCATTTTTCTGTGGGTCCTTTATATCCAGTTTATAAAGCATATCATCAAGCAATTCAGGTAAGAGCAGTTTCTTGCCCAAATGGCTAGCAAACTCCATAAGGAGCCTCTCCTATGCTCATCTTCCTCTTGAAGTAATTGGTGCTGCCAGAAGCAAATGTGTCTCACTATCAAAAAGTCTAATTCTTAAAATCTTTTAAATGAGATGGCTCAGTGGTTAAGAGCATTGCCTACTCTTCCAAAGATCCTGAGTTCAATTCCCGGCAACCACATGATGGCTCACAACCATCTGTAATGAGGTCTGGTGCCCTCTTCTGGCCTGCAGACATACACACAGACAGAATATTGTATACAAAACAAACAAATAAATAAATATTTTTAAAAAATGTTATGTTCTGTAGGTCTTTGAAAGATTTGAAGAATATATAGCCATCTGAAATCTAGAAAACCTATCATGACTACAAGTTTGACTATTATAAGTGACTACTTATTAATCTGAAAATTTTAATTATACATTATTTTTAAATGAGCTGTATAAACATAGTACTTTAAATAAGAATAGAAATATAACAAAATTGATCTTAAGTTTATATAAAGTTCATACCAGTGTATTATTCATTTTTATATCATATCTCCCTTTAAATGAAAACAAACATTTATAAAAAATTATCTTGGGAATTTGACCATTGTTTTCTTCAAACTGCTTCCTGATGTTTGTTGGGTAACATATTTTTAGGGTTCACAGAGACCTTTTTGGGAGAGGGGGAGTTCTTGTTCCATCAAACCACATTAGCCTAGAAAGAATCCACAGGTCCTCATCTTCTGTGGAAACAAAAACAACCTCTTTTCCAAAGTAACATATCCTTAGACCCAGATTTTGAAGTCAGGATACCTTTATGTTGGTTTAGCTTAGCAGCCCCCGGAATCAAATATCTTTGCAGTCAAAAATTCAAAGAAAATACAATAATACACATAATTCAGACTCTCCGTGTATTTTTTATTTTTTCGTGGCTTATTTTTCTTTACTCCTCTAATGTATGACTGACTGTGCTCTTTTATATTACTTCTACTGTCTCCGTAAAGACTTTGTTTTATTTTTAAAACTATTTCTTTTTATAACTGCCTATACTCTTTTTCTCTCTCTCCCAAGCCTATGTACATTTTTTAAACACACTATGTCTCGTTTAGAGGTTTTTTGTGTCTGAATCTGTCCTATTGCATATCTGAAATCTTTTTCTGACTACGAGTGTATGTGGTGTGTGTGTGTGTGTGTGTGTGTGTGTGTGTGTGTGTGTTAATTGTTAAGCAGATGTGACTAGGACCAACTCCATGGCCCTGCCTCTTTGCTCTGCCCAGTCCAACATGGCAGAGGTATGTTCACTGCCTCTGTGAGACATGCACACCACTCCAGCTCCAGGGACACAGTGGGTCTATGTCACCATTATGCAATTTGTAACATGCTGTTTACAGACCCCATTTAAGTGCAGGACCTCCCGAAAGAGCCAGAGTCCATTCTACCACCTCCAGCACGCACTAAGAAGCTGTTTTTTTTTTTTTTTTTGTTTTTTGTTTTTTTTTTTAATGAAGCCATGCAGTTTTTTGCTGCTAACACTGAGTCAGGAAGCCCTCTCTTAAAGAAGCCATGCCTCTGCTTGTCACCAGCAAACAGAGCAATTCTGAAAAAACGTATGGCTACCAAGAAGTCATGCTTAACTCTTTCTTGTGTCTACAATTCCTTCCCAGCTCTCTCAGGTTTTATGTGGGTGTAGTTGGTCCACATTGGCTTCACTTTGTACGCTGAGACTCCTCGTGCTCATTTGTTTCCCAGCTTCCCAGACCTGAATACTCACCCAGAAACTATATTATTATAATAGTGTTTGGCCTATTAGCTCAGACTTCTTATTAACTAACTCTTACATCTTAAATTAACCCTTCTTTATTAATCTGTGTGTCCACACGGGGTTGTGTCTTACTGGTAAGGATCTGGCGTCTGTCTCCTTCAGTAGCCACACGGTGTCTCTCTGACTCTGCCTACTCTCTCTATACAGTCTCTTCCAGCCTGACTATATTCTGCCCTGCAATAGGCCAAAGCAGCTTTATTTGTTAACCAATAAAAGCAACATATATACAAAAGGACATTCCACGTCAACTTTTATGAATTGTAATGTAAATATCTGATATGTAGGATATCTATATGTGACCCCTAAAAGGAGTCACAACCCCCAAGTTGAGAGCCACTGATGTAGATGCTGTGACCTAGGTCTTCTACAAGAATTACTGTGGTCCTGAGTAAGATTTCAAAAATTTTGGTGAAAAGTTTTCTATTTGTGTTTGTCAGTGAAATTGTCCTACAGCCTTTCTTTTCTTTTCTTTTCTTTTCTTTTCTTTTCTTTTCTTTTCTTTTCTTTTCTTTTCTTTTTTTTCTGTGTATTTATCTGGTTTTGGTATCGTGGAAATACTAGCGTTACAGAATTAGTTTGGCGAGTATCCTTCCCTTCCTATCTTGGGTAATTTGAGGAGTTGCTGTATTACAGTTTAAGGAGTATTGTTGATTTACAGTTTGCAGAGTATTGCCACTGTACAGTTTGAGGAGTATTATTTGTTATCTCTTTCTCAAACATTTGGCAGAACTGTCAGCGAATCCATTGCTTCTGGGTCTTTCATAAAGTGAAAAGCTTTTGATTACTGCTTAAGTCTCATTATTTGATATGAATCTGCTTAAGTTGTTTATGTCATCTTGATTCAATAAAATTAATGCCATTATAAACTTCTTACATAATACAGATTATGCAAGTTTGGGAGATAAAAGTTTCAAAGTAGTTCTCAATAAACCTCTGGATTTCATTGGAATCTGTTATAATGTTTTCTATTCAGCTCTGATTTCATTAAGTTGGGTCGTTCTCAGTTGGATACTTTGGCTAGGAGTTTGTCAATTGCAAACTCCTCCTCAAAGGGCCACCTCTTTGTTTGATTCCATGTATTGTTCTGTAGTTTCCATTTCATCAAGTTTTTGCTCTAATCTTTATTATTTCTAGCTACCTTGTCTTGCTCTCATTTTACAACCTCAGTGTTTATCGGTATGTTATTTATGTAAGATATCTTTTTCTAATATATAGTATATTTTTCTACTCTATACTATATAGTATTTACACAGATGTTTTAAACTATGGTCCTAGTAGTGACTTAATTGTATTACAAAGTTCTAGGAAATTATGTTTTTAACTTTCATTTCTTCTAGGATTTTTTAAAATATTTTTTTGGTTTTTTTCAACGATACCTGGTCATCAAGAATGTATTGTTCAATCTTCAAGTGTTTGTGTAGTTTCTGTCGCTTCTCTTGTCTTCATTTTAGCTTATTGTTGCCTGATGATATCTACAAGATTATTTCTGTTCTTTCATGTTTAAGGTTTGTGCTGTGACCTAGAATGTCATCTATTTTAGGGATGGTTACACAAACTGTGGAGAATACCATTTCTATTAGATAGAATATTCTCTAGATATTTAATTCTATTTGATTGATGATATAGTTTAACTCTGAAGTATCTTTAATTTAGTGCACATATATTTAAAATTGTTACTTCTTCTTGACCAGTTATTACCTTTTGTTGTATAGCAGTTTCTTCCAACTGAGAATAATTTCTTACAAACTTGGATCCACCTGTTTGCCTTTCACTTCTGTAGATTCAGAAAGCTTTGATGTTCCAGCCAAAAATTCCAGACATCCACATCCTTCCAGCAGGAAGTTCAGCAGTTAGGGGACTTGGAAAGTACAAATCCTTTGCCAATAGAGTGTCATGGTTGCTCCCTTATTTCCCTCAGATTGAACATTGCTCACCCCAGAGAAGGGCATATAATCTGAGGAAATGGGAGGAACTGCCCAGCTGATGGACTGTGAAACTAGGAGGATCTGCCAACCACACTTAGCTTTCCAGGGTAGCTGGCAGTGTCTAGCTTACCTTTTAGATAAGATTGCTGCTTTCTCTCCCCTTGCTGCGGATTCCATGGGGGAAGTTGTATTAAGTTGGCCTCACTTCTTTTCTGTGCGTTGCTCATTCGTTTCTTACGGTCTGCCCTTATTTCATCACTTCTGTGCACTTCTGAAGCTCTTTTGTTCTTTTTGGAATAGAGTCTATTCTGGCACTGGATTTCCTTCTTAGTGTCACAAGTAGGCAGTTTCTGGAGAGCCTTAAGGTAAAGTTATCTAGAAATAATTATCTTATAAGTAGCCTGCCCAGAAATGGATTGGTCAACTTGCCCAGCACAGTGACAATAAGAGAAGGTTCCAACAATACAAACGATTCTGCTGTGGGGCATTGTTGATGGCCGCAAGCAGCTAGGGCAAAGTAGTCTGCCTGTAGCTGTTCTTTTCTTATCATCTGGTACACTGAATGGTGAGGTAAAACTTTTTCCTTACTGTTTGACCATAAATCTTTTGCTTCAGAAGACAATTTGTGCAACATTATCTCACTTTTGGATTTTCTGCATCAATATTTACTTTTATTAATCCTACCATCTTCAAAGCAATGTGCCAAGTGCTGTAAGTCGATACAAAGAGCAGGACACTGCCGTGTCCCCCACTGAGACCAAATCTAATCGGGAAAGTGGAATATAAGCAGTTTTCTGAGAAGGGCACAAAGCAGAACAGAGAGCGTTAGAGGGGAACAGAAGAGTGTGCTATTACTCTTTTGTGAGAAACCTTCCCACACTGTGAATTTCATCAGAAGCAGGAAATACTTATTTTAGTTTATATATTTTTACAGGAAACCTAGAGAATCGTAAGAGGAGTTCATAGTCAGAGAATCTGCTCTTGGAAGCTAGGAGGCAAAGAGAAAGGTCAGGTCCCAGAATCCTTCAGGGGTGCACCACAAAGGGCTTTCCTAGGGTTCTGCTACCTCCCCATAGGCCACAGGCTGAGGATGAAGCTTCCAGCACATGGGCCTTGGGGATGTACAGGGTCCAAACATTGGATCTCTGCCTCCACAGTCACGTGGCCATCTCAAACTATGAAGTGCCTTCAGCCTGTTCCTAAAAACTCTGTTCCCAGAGTTTTAACTATTTTGTTATTGTTCTGAGTCTCCCGAGACTCAAGGCAAACGTATAGGTGTGAGACACTGAAGAAAAGAACTGAAACCCAAGTTACATAATTCCAAAGTGCAGTGGTGTGCCGTGAACATTTCTTTTCCCAAAGGGAGGAATAGGAATACAGAAGAATTAAGGCAAGAATTAACCCGACAAAACAAACATTAGATATGTTTGGTACTCCACACCTGGCATTCTGGACACACTGGAATTTGATAACCCAAGGGATTGGGAAGCCCTTTTCTAGTAGACTGCTGGGGACAGTCCTCATGCTCATGTAGCTGGAGCTGGCTCCACTCACTGTCTGTAGTTTCCCTACATGTTTTCCTTCCCATGGCATCTCTAACTTCTTTTTATGCATTTAGTTCCTTGGGTATGCAGTACTGGGTTTTATGTATGTATGTATGTGTGTGTGTGTGTGTGTGTGTGTGTGTGTGTGTGTGTGTGTGTGCGAGTATCCATGTGAGTGCAGGGGAAGTTACATGAGTTTGCTAGCATATATTATTTAACTTAAAGTAACACATAAATGAAAGGATGCTAGGTTTAGCCATGATTTTCAGGGATAAAAACTAAGTCTACAGTAACCAAAAGATTTACTTGAAGTTAAAATTTGGGATATTAGGAGTTGGCCCCAGGTTTATCTTAGAAGTCTAAACTCCGTCTCTTACTGGAGTTAGAGAGAGAGTTGGGAATTGTAAGCATAGAACAAATATTAACCACATGAGAGTAAGAGAGAAAATTGGACATATCAGATAATGTGGCCCCAGACAAACGTTAGAAGCCATTGTGCCACTGATGGAGGAAGGTCATTGGTTAATTAAATAAAGAAGCTGCTTGCCCTGATAGGTTAAAACATAGGTGGGAGGAGTAAACAGAACAGAATGCTGGGAGGAAGAGGAAGTGAGCTCAGAGACGCCATCCTCCCCTCTCCCAGGCAGACACAGGCGATGAAGCTCCGACCCAGGATGGACGTAGGCTAGAATCTTCCCGGTAAGACCGGTGCTCACAGATTATTAGAGATGGGTTGATCGGGATATCAGAATTAGCCAGTAAGGGCTAGAGCTACAGGGCCAAGCAGTGTTTAAAAGAATACAGTGTCCGTGTAATTATTTCAGGGCATAAGCTAGCCATGCAGGCGGCTGGGGTGCTGGGTACGCAGCCCCGCCGCTCCTATTACTACATGCCACTCCTAGTAGCTTGGCCAGATATGTTTTCCTCTCTGGCTCCATTTATGCTGTGCTCGTTCTCCGCCTTTCTGAAGCCTGCCATTGCTGTGTCACTCTTTCACTGTCGTTATTACCATGCCAGTGCTCATTTCCATCTGACAAGTTGTGACCACTTCCCTTTGCTCTTTGACAAGCCTCAGCTCTAGATTAAACAAGCCTGAGCAGCTCAGCAGTTGAAGAATGCACACCTGTGGGAACTGTGACATTGCATTCAAAACCACAGACCTCGAATAGGAATTAAACAAAATTAAGTCGTCCTGCTAAATACTCCTAATAAACTGCTCTTTGCTTTTCAAAATAACTGTTTTACTTTCCTTTTCTCAGATCCATACTCTCCCCCTTCAGGTTTCTGATAACCTCATTTTCTATTTAAAGTGTAGGGTACAACTGAGAAAGCTGGAACATGGATCCCCTCCTCTTTCCATCCTCGGGTCAACCCTTGTGTTTGTTTCATGTGGAAGCTGGCTCCTTCCTCCTGTGGAAGACAAAATCTTCCTGTTGCTTGAATCTCGTTCTCCTTTTGACTTCTTGGCTGTCTCTAGCTACTCTCTCCATCATCGTGATGTTGCTAACAATGGTCTAATTTAGATGTCTTCTCCTTTAAATATGAAACTTGTCTGCATTTTCTGTCTTTATCATTCATTGCCTGTCAACCTCCTTGTGTTTCTGTCCCCATCATTTGCTGAGAAACTTCAGTAGCAAACCATTTCATACAGTTAAATGCCAACGTGTCATCTCTACCTCGTCAACAACTTACTTACTTGGGACTGCCTTCCTATTAAGAAGCGTCTTTGTTTTGATTTCTGTGATTACTACCATGCTTTCCTTCTTGACACCAGACATCCTGTTCTCAGCTTCCTTCTGTAGATGCTGCTGTTGTACTTGCCTTTTTCCTCTAGCCATTTTGCCTGCACAAGGAATCTGCACCAGTCCTGTGCTGTTAGATGAGATGCTGTTATCTTTTATGCCAATGACTCTCAAAGCCTCTTTAGCAGGCTTCCCCATTTAAAAGTGAGTTTGATGGAAGAAACTTCACATGACCAAAATATGGCCTGTACTTTCAGTACATACAAAACTGTTCCTCCTGTCATTGACACTTCAGTAAAAAATATGCCAACTAGTGCATTTGATCAAAACCGTCTTCTAGATTGGGAGATTGTTTTCTTTATCCTTTAGTGTATGATCAAAAACATAAAAAATTCTGATTGTTTTTAAATTGTTTCACTGGTTGCTTTTACATAGTTTCTTACAAAGTAGAGTGTCTTGATGCCCCTTATATAATGTGTATGGTTCTGTCTTCAATATTTTCTTCCATAAATTTTAGAGGTATGCAGTCAGGGTGCTGGAGAAGTAATTTGAGTCCTGATCTCTGTGTGTGTGTGAGGGGTAACTGGGCCTATCTTGGGTTTTTGAAACCTCAAAGCCCATAACATACCTGCTCCAATAAGGCCACACCTCCTAATCCTTTCAAAGAGTTCCACTCCTTGGTAACTAAGCATTAAAATATATGAACCTATGGGAGTCATTTTTATTTGAACCACGACAGTGACCATTCTAGACTAGCTACTGGTCTAAGGAAGTAGCTTCCTTCATTACTGGACTTGCTAATCTTGGGTATAAGGCACTTTTAGAATGACGGCAGGTAGTTTTGAGGGAAGGAGCGACTCTAGGGTGAATATGCCGCTGTCTTCTAGTATTTGGAAATCTGCAGTGCTTAAGAATTTTTACAAACAGAAGGATAAAATTCAAACATTCATAAACTTACTATAACCGGAATTTCCTATTATGTGAAGAGGGGAGAGAAGAAAAAAGAAAGAAAGGGAGTTATGTGGTGAGATAGGAAACAGGGGACTAGGGAGAGGGCCAGAGTTGGTCTTTTTATCCACCAGCTCGTGTGGGAACTAATCTGTTACCAAGACAACTCACCTGCTCCCGAACTCATAATCACCTCTCTTAAAGGCGATTATATTGGGGAATGAAGTCATGACAAACCACACTGATATTAAAGCAGATCTTTATGTAATGTTTAGTAGGTTGTTGTTGATACTTGATGTTGTAGTGGAAGGCACTGAAAAAATTTAAGCGTCAGATTGATGGTTCTGCTATCCTATGATTCTAATAGAAAAGAGGCTGAGGAATAAGGTCCCAAAGTTAATGAACAGAAAGCCTTTTCTCTTTTGACCATGAATGTTTGATACATAATAAGCATCTCAGAGTGAAGTTGCTTGGTCTCCATGAGCAGTGCTGTCAGCTAGCGTCTGTCATATGAGAAACCGTGTGGTCAAAAGAAGCATGTTTTACCATCCTGTGTTCTCTCTATCCCCCCTGCTTGGCGTACTTGAGAGAAACAATTTGTTTGCTCTAAACATAGCACATTGGGAATCCAGTTATAAAAGTTGCTCTGTACTAAAAGTAATGTTTCTTTTGTTCAAAGGTCCGTCAACCTGTTGTATGCACCAACAGCCATGTGTTTTGTTCCATTTGCATTGACTTGTGGTTGAAGAATAACAGCCAGTGTCCGGCTTGCAGAGTTCCTATCACTCCAGAAAATCCTTGCAAAGAGATTATTGGTGAGGGTTTATTTTTTATGTGCGTAAGATAGATTTAAGACAATTTATAAACAGTGTTTGTTTGGGGAATAGTGATATGAAGTCTTCATTGTTACAGATCAACATCATATTGGGCTTATTGGTAATTTTATATAGTTTATATAGTACAAAGAACCTTCTAGCCAAATGCAGCTTACATTAGAGACTGCATGTGGACAGAAATATTAATGATTTAAAGTCACAGGTGCTAAGAAGGGAAAATAAAGGGCTAGAGGGTGTTGGAAAGAAGGTGAGTAGCTCTGAGAAAGTCTTGATGAGGTAGGTGACCTTTAGGTTTTGAGCCTCAAAGTGTGCTTTAGGAATGTTGGCTGAGTGGTGGTATGTAGCCTATATAGAGGTGAGACAAAATTTAGTCAGATTGGAGCCTCTGGTCCTGTTGAGGATAATGTAAAGCGCATTTTAGTTTATTAAAGAAAAGGAAGAATTTACCCTAAAGTAAAAATAAACACCAGTAGTCTCTCGGAATGTGTTACTTTCCTAGCTCCTGTTTGACACTCCTCTTGTCCCTCCTAATGCAGCACTAATTTTCTTTTTTTTTTAACCTTAATTAGTTTCATTTTATCTTTGACTGGACCAGCATCTCCAATCTGCATATCCAAATTTTGTTTTGGGGAAGTTATATTGAAGTGCGATTAATAAAAACTCAGAGACAGATATTGGGGTTTGATCTGAAGACCAGAAAAACAAAGCAGCCAGCCATTGTCTCTTACCTTGACCTCAGTTCGAAAATGGTGACCCTGCCTCCAGGAACCCTCAGAATGAGGCTGGGACTCAGAGCTGTCTCCTCTGGTCTTATTTTCCGCTCTAGTTCTGGGATTAAGGGCGTGCACCACTACCACCTGGTTTCTATGGCAAGCTGGTGTGGCTACTGGGATTAAAATTGTGTGTCATTGCTGCCTGGTCTGTAAGGCTGGCCGGTGTGTCTGTTTTACTTTGTTGACCATCAAGCAAGCTTTATTAAAGATACAAATGAAATATCACTACATTATATGATGCAATATGAAAAAAATGGTTCATTTCATTTTGCTCAAACCAAACAAAAATAAGGATGTTTTTCCCCTCCAGGAGGAACAGGTGAAAGTGAACCTATGCTGAGCCCTATGGTCAGGAAGCACCTTCGGAGAACGAGACTCGAGCTCCTCCACAAAGAGTATGAGGTATCTAACACTGCTTTAATGCGACTCCAGCAGTGGACTTAAGGGAAACCGGTCATAGCCCCACATGTCTGAGACTGCATGCTATGAAGCTTCGCTCTTTGTATTTTCCCTTGGGTCTTTTTTGGTGTGCGGCGGGGCTGTTTGTCTTTGGAGAGTCTTGTAACCCTCGAGATGACACACATTCACCTCCGTGCCTAGCCTGAAACCTTGCATGCCAGTCTAAACATATGTGATAAGTTCTTCCTTTTCTGTTTTAAATAGAGAAATGCTTTTATTTAAGTAAAGGACGGATGACTAAGATTTCATAGAATAGGAAGAAATGGAAACATTTTCCTTCTTTAAAATTATTTTTTAATTTGAGATTTTTATTTTATGTATGTGTTTTGTTTGCATGCATTCCTATGCACCACTTGAGTGCCGAGTGTCTGCAGCCAGGAGAAGGGGTGGATCACTTGGGACTGCCAGGTGTGTGCTGGGATTCAGGCCCAGGTCCTGGAGAAGAGCAGCAATCCTCTTAGCTGCTGAGTCTGCTCTCTCTCCAGCCTCTTCCTTTTTAGAAGTGTGTGTGTGCTTGCTAATTTGTGCCTCTTCTGTTTATTTTATATTTGTTCCATTTAAAAAAAAAAGTGAGTGATTAAAGAAGTCCACTTAGGGAACTCAATTAATTTGTTACTGTCTATAGAATCACTGACAATTATAAACATGCTGAATTCTGGTCTACATGTAAACGTTATGCTTAAGTAAACTGATATGTTAGCATCAGTGTGAAATGTTATTTCTAATCTTCATCTAAAGGTGAATGAGCAGACTGGTTTACCATGAAGGTGGAATTTTTACAAGTGAATTCAGTATACATTTGATAGTAGACATTAAGATCTATTGTCATTTTATCGTCATTAAAAGAAGAATGGAGTCTTTATAATATACGTATATATGTATATGTGTGTATATATTATATTTGATCTAGTTTTATATCCCCCTTTTCTCTTAGCAGTTGGAGAAAGGCTTTTTGTGGGGGGTAAGGAAAGACATGTGCAGCAGATACATAAAAATCCTCTGCAAGCAGAGGGGGCTTGTGAAGCTGAAAAATTTAGTCTTTCTCGAGGGCTGGGTATTTTTTAAGACTCCGAAGGGTCTTTATCCCCTAATTTAGGCTTGGTCAGTTTGAAGCAAGACAGAATGGCTGATTGGTATGCAACAAATATTTATACTGCTGTGTAAATATAGTATGATAGGAAGGTTTCTTTAAATTAGACTCTGCACATGGAAACTATCTGAGCTGCCTCAAACATTTTAATGCACTGGAGCATAAGTGATGGAATAAATGTTCATCCCTACATTTTCCCCATTTGTGAGTATTTAAATGAATGCTTGTTTACTCATTGCTGTATTTATTTAAAGATTGCAGTTTCTTATGCTGGGTATGGTGGCACATCCCTTTAATTCCCGCTCTTGGGAGACAGAGATAGTCAGATTTCTGCGATATCAAGATCTGCCTAGTCTGCAGAGTGAGTTCAGGACAGCCAGGACTTAAAAGAGCGATGATTCTTAACCTTCCTAATGCTGTGTCCCTCTCTTACAGTTCCTCATTGTAAAATTATTTTATTGCTACAGCATGACTGCAATTTGCTACTGTTCTGAATTGTTATATCTTGCATGCAGGATGTCTGGTATGTGACACCTGTGAAAGGGCTGCTCAACCCCAGGCTCAGAACCACTGATATAGAGACCTTGTCTCCAAACAAACTAACAAAAAGTGGGGTGGAGAAGGATGCAGCTTCTTTTAGAATACTGTTAAATGTATTATAATATACTAGTAAATAGTACTGGGACAAATCAAAAGGCACTCTTCCATAATTAATAAATGTCATAGATATTAATTAGAGAGCTCATTGACTTAAGTCTATTTTCTCTTGCTTTAAAATCAGAACACTTTAAACTGGCTTATGTTTCTACAAGCTAAAGTTAAGGCATACATGATGATGGAGAAAAAGAATAAGAAAAGAAAGAGTGCCAGCGCTTGCTCTGCATGCTCTCTTGTTTTCTCTCCCTCCCTCCCCCCCTCCCCTCTCTCTTTCTCTTTTTAAGTCAGGAACCCATTTATTGATAACCTAGATATCAGCCTTAATCCATTCATGAGGGCCTCATTTAATCACCTCTCGATGTTCCCCCTTGTAATGTTGTCACAATGGCAGCTGCATTTCTGCAGGAGATTGGGAGGGACATTCAGACAGGCACTGACATTTGGAGTTTATTTTCTGTTAGAACTTTTAACAGCCTCATGTAATTAAGATTTTATGCCCATTATAGAAGAATAAATGGTATTCCACTGTGGCTACATTGGTCCATGAGAGTAGAGGGAGCAGAAATGGGGAACAGGGCTAGGACGAGTAGGGAACAGGGTTGGGATGACCGTGGATATGCCAGGGACAGGGACAGCCCTCCAGCAGACAGACTTAGGTGAGTCAGCTCAACTTTAGTCCATGGTAGAAGGAATATATAGGACTCGGGAGCCTGGGGACAGATCCTAGTTTGCATTAGGTGGCATGCTCCTATCACAAGGCTTCCTATGTGGCAGTAGAGTCCTATAGAAATGACTTGAGCATTTGCCTAATTGCCTTGTGAACAGCAGGGGAATAGCATTTGCAGGGAACTGTCTCAGGGGTCGCCACTGAGGTAGGTCAGACATCCTGGGCCTAAAAAAGTCCTTCAGATAAGAATAATAGAAAGCAGGAAGCTTGCTGAGGGGGGAGTCCTCTCTGTTGCCACACTTAGAGAAAACTGCCAGGCTGTGGTAGTCTGCAACCTCTGACCGGCAGAGCCTCCCATCACTACACAGAAGAATCTACCCCAAATGTTTGCCCTCACATTCAAGAGCAACAGCAGTTCCAGAGCAGACAAGCAGATATTTGGAATGGCTCTGAGTAACAGTTGAAGACCCACTGCTGGGATTGATCTGGGATGCAAAGTGGAAAGATTTCATTCCTACTTTAGATATAGAAATAAAAA
Source organism: Microtus ochrogaster (assembly GCF_000317375.1). NCBI lineage: Eukaryota > Metazoa > Chordata > Mammalia > Rodentia > Cricetidae > Microtus > Microtus ochrogaster. The sequence goes on along the minus strand of NW_004949100.1, from coordinate 10,902,817 downwards.
TATAAACAAAATTCTGGCTATTTTGAACAATAGCTTTTAAATTTCTCTCTGTAAAGCAATTAAGATGCCTCAAATTTTCCGTCTGAATAGGAATCTACTTTGTTGTTGAAATTCATGTTTTTTCTTAATTTCTTGATGATATTTTAAACAAAATCAAAGAGTTGACATTTATAAAGCCAGAGCTGTCTTTGAATTCAAATGTAAGTAGCTGGTATCAATTTTTATGAGAGACAAAATACTTTGAGAATTTAAGCTGACTGTTTCCTTATAAAACCGTTCTGGTATATAAAGGGTCCATGTGTGTATGAAAGTTTGAGTGTAATATTCAAGAACACATTGGCTCTGGCTGAGCATATACAAGCATTAGTTCATATCTGATCGTTGAATTCCGTACTCTTTCAGGATGAAATAGATTGTTTGCAGAAAGAAGTAGAAGAACTTAAAAGTAAAAACCTCAGCTTGGAGTCACAGATCAAGACTATTCTGGACCCTTTAACCTTGATGCAGGGCAGCCAAAACGAAGACAAACATCAAGCAGCAGATAATCAAAGTAAAAGTGACCCAGAAACAGTAGTGGAATGGAAGAAAAAACTCAGAACAGCTAATGAAATCTATGAAAAAGTAAAAGATGATGTGGATAAGTTAAAAGAGGTAAGTTGTAGTCGTGCGAAAATCTACGGTGGTTGTTTTTGAAGTTGTACAGTAGTTTACGCACTTTCGCAAGTATACATAGCCGTGTCCTTGACTCACATAGCTAATGTGAGAGAGCAGGACTAAGGCCTGATGAGATGTTCATGCACTAGGAACGCGTCGTCTCATAGCTGTCTTGAGCGGCCAAGAGGTATCAGGTGGTTCCATTTGTGACTATAATTGGAGACCTGTAGTGCTTGTCTATGAGCGTGCTTCTGGAAGAGTTGCATCAGTTGAAAGGATGCGTTTCTGTCCCCCTCTTTGTGGTTTGCCTTAAGGTTTTAAGCTTACAGCAGTGACTGCTTTGTGGGCATTGAAACAAGCATATCCCATCTCCCGGCTTAGCAAAGAAACATTTATTGGCTTGTTTTTTGAGGCAAGATCTCACTAGTCAAAGATTGCCTGAACTTGCTATGTAGCCCAGGCTGGCTTCACATTAACCGCCCTGCTGCTTCAGACTCCTAGTGTTAGGGTTGCTGGTGTGTCTCACTGTACCCAGCTGAACAAAAGATTTTCACCAGGTCTTTCTTAGCACTACCGTTCTCTGATGTTGAAAGCTGAATGTAAGTACATTCTGCAATTAGTTTACTGACTAGCTCCAGAGAAAGCCGTGAGCACCTGCTTTAGACCACTTCCGTAGAGAGTAATGGGGCACATGGGCTGTCTATCCATCCAACAAGATACAGAGGACATTAGTTGAGGTTGGGGAAGCAAACTTGGGATTTTTTAAGTCTAGAAAGGAGATAAAGATGTGTGCCATTAACACTAGCACAGTGACAGGTATTCTATTGCTTTCTGGAACAGAGAGCAGCCTTTAGCTTGACTTGAGGATTATCTGCCCTGCAGTACAGTAGTGGTAAATGGTGTGATTTTATAGCACTCGTTTCTACAACTGCCCTTTTAACCTATCTCCATTTCTTTAAAATGCTGTTCTTGTTCTGAATTATTGTGTCCTGAGCCACGAAATCGTTAATGGACTCCGTATGGTATTTTATAGAAGAACCACTGCATGTTAGCTCTCATATCTTCAGCGAGGTTAAGTAGTAGAAAAACATTTTCAAATTAGTCTCCATATACAAAACGAATGTGGTGCGATTCATAAAAGGCCAGTGTGAAAGGAATATGGAGATGGCTTTCAGAAAGAAGAGCTGCATCCGTACCTCCCTGCGTCTTTATGAGGGAAGTGTGTACTGTGTACTGCAGCCAGCCTTAGTGTATAAACATGTTACTTTAGTAACACGTTATCAGAATTAGTAAATGAACATGTTGTCAGAATTACTGTGTTATCAGAATTATTTGGTATATTCACTAAGCCTGTTTGGGGTACCCAGTGAAAATATTATGTAATAAATTACAGATGAGTAAGAAACGTGGATTACAGAGACAAAATGCAAATATGAAGTACAAATAATAATCTCAGTCAGATGCTGAAAAAAACGATTCGGTAGAGTATGACTTGGTTTGAGCAAATGGACATCTGATGCTGCCTGTATCTGTGAGTTTGGAAACATGAGACCTTGTCACGCCCAGTCAGAGTTGAGAGTGCATAATAATCAAAGGCTTTGATATCCCCAGGTACTGTAAGTAGGCAGAACTCTACTGTTTATAACCTTTAGGTCCTTTTAATAGTTAGGAGCTATCCAGCCTATAACGAGAAGTATTAAAAAGCCACAGGGCTGGTGAGGGATCTTGAAACATAATATGATCCCAGTATTAGGGGGTGGGGTAGGAAAGGAAGTCAGGTGAGTTCTAATTTAAGCTTCTTGTCATCATCAAAAAATATTCACTAAGTGCCTCCCTTTACGGTGCTGTGCTTGAAAGCTTAATTCATTGTTGGTGTATGAGGAAGTAAATGGCTTTCCTGTATCTTCAGAGGGTAATAATGGTGGTGTCTATTAGTCACTTAAAGAATTGACCCTCCAGCATCCTGGTTTGTGTGCATCCCTGAAGAAGGTGAGCAAACATTTGAGTAGGGGTATAGGCTTCAAGTGAGTATTCTCCACCTCCCTTACTTGTTACCGTTGAGATACAATTGTATTAAAGTAGGTAAGTAATACATTCTGGAAGTTAGTCAGAAACTCTGGCCAATGTTTTTATTATAGGTTTTCAAAATTCTTAGGTTTCCCTTTCTTTTTCCCTGACAGTAATTCTATGGTTTGTTAAATATGAGCATAAATGTTCTAGCCATAGCATTTTCTTGGCTGGGTTAGTAAGTTTGGTGACTAACCTAGAGAATTTTATCTTCTCAGTGGCACACAAATGCAGTAACAAAAAAATTTAAATAAAGTGGCTTTTAAGAAAATCCTAAAGTCTAAGAGTGTAGTTTGTTTGTTTTACTCATTTGACTCTTTTGGTCTTTGGTCTTTCCCGGGAGCCCGCCACCTAGCTCCCAAATAAATCGCACATAGAGGCTTATTCTTAGTATTAAATGCAGGGCCTTACCTTGGCTTGTTTTTAGCCAGCTTTTCTTATCTTAAATTATCCCATCTGTGGCTGGCAGTGTGGCTGGGTGCCTGACCCCTGTGTCCCCCTCTCCTATTCCTCCTTCTTCTCCTTCTGTTTATTCTCTCTGCATCCCCCACATATTCTTGCTCCTGCCTCGCTATTGGCTATTCAGCTCTTTTATTAGACCATCAGGTGGCTTAGACAGGCAAAGAATCACAGCTTCACAGAGTTAAACAAATGCAACATGAAAGAATATATTGTATCTTTGCATCATTAAACAAATGTTCCACAGCATAAACAAATGTAACACATCTTAAAATAATATTTTACAACATAAGAGCATGAATATTTATTTTATTTTATCTTTTTTAAGCTCTTGTGATACTGAGCTTCTGGCTTCCCTCTTTTCTTTTGTGTCAGCCTATGCATTCCAGATGAGCTACTGCATGATTTTAGTAAGTTTTCGGTATTAAACAAACAAAGAAAAAAAAAGTCATTCTTAATGGACTTTTTTTCTTCCATGTGTATGTGAAGGTACAATTGGTGGAATTTACTAGGAAATATTGCCCAAATTTTAAGGATATCAGAAGTTGAAAGACAGAATAAGAAAGACCTGTTAAAGAAAGAAAGTCAGTAAATGACTTGGGTTAGATTTATCACTAGAGAAGTGTTAAATAGTAACAAAGAAACTAGTCTCCCGCTTTAAGAATGAACTCTTTAGCATTAGTTTGTAAATACTTGTGTATGATGCAATCTTGTCTTATTTAGAACATTCAATTATGGTAAAATGAAAAAAAAGAAACATTTACCATTAGCGTGGTCCCTTAGTAGCTTTGAGCTAGCTAATACAACTTCATTTCCGAGTACAGGATTTAGAAAGTGCTAGGGGATGTAGATTTTAAATACCTAGTTGTACTCACAGTTTCAAGTTATTTCCACTGGTGATTTTACGTTTCTGAGGACTGTGTCTAGTATTCAGTTTGCTGATGTTGCTGAAAGAATACAGATGGCTCATGTCGTCATTTTTACAAGGTACTTTTGTGTTAGCTTATGTTTAATTATTTTTAACTCTTCTTTCAGGCAAATAAAAAATTGAAGTTGGAAAATGGTGGCCTGCTGAGGGAGAATTTACGACTGAAGGCTGAAGTTGACAACAGATCTCCCCAAAAGTAGGTATCTCACAGAGCAAAGTCTCTGCTTGTCAGTGCTTTTAGCTGACTCTGTAATGGTTTGTGCGTTCTGTTTGACTCATTTAGAAAAGTTGAATGATTCTGAGTGTCAAGTTCAAGTCTTAGCTTTAGTTGAGGCTAATTGAGAGGAAAGGATTTCATTCTAAACTCCTTTCCTTTTTTGATGTATAAGAATATTGTTTTATATTCCCCAAGACAAATGAAGCTTTACTTGATTTTACATCTAACTATTTAATAGTACTAATGAATGTTAAGCTTAAAACAGTCCCCTTTAGCTATTTTCTGACTGTATAATCTTGATAACGGTTGATTGTCCATGTAAGGCACTCCCTCCCTGGATCAATAAGCTGTGGTATAGGTGATAAGTGAGAGGTGGAGGCACAGAGGGGTTAACTCCCTTGTTATCTGAATCTGCTCAGTAGGAAGAGGTAGCAGGAGCATTTGAACTCAGGTGTACCACCTCAGATTCTGAGCACTTCACATTTGCAGGAAATAAAGTGGGGTGTTTGAACTACAAATTTGAAACTGTAATGAAGTGAATTGACTCCTCCTTTTATGATGGTGGAGACTTCACCCTGTTAGGAGTTCTAAGTTTTGACCTGTTTACCGTTTTGATTTGTCTATTCAAAGTGGTAAGGAAGAACTAGGAGTTAAGAGGGAAGATGGAAAAGAGATGAGAGAACTTTTGGAGTCCACTCCCCAACCCACCCATCCACAGGAGGAAACAGGCAAATGAGAAAACAGTATGGATGCCAAGGTGTGCAGTCTCCTTGCAGGATGTATGTCAGAATGCCACCATTTCTCTGCTTCTGACCACTAGACTTCTTTACTTATTGTAAGAAGACAAAAGTAAATGATGGACGTATATCCTACCAGAGAAGAAATAGCTCTTGTTGGATGCAATATGGTTTAGGAAATGGTGGAAGTAAATCCTGATTACACAACCAGTGCTGACAAAGGTAGAACTTTTACTCCTTGATGTTCCCTTCTCCCGTGCTCTCTAAGCCCTGCTCTTCCTTCTTGTCAGATAATGTCTTACTGACAAATTAGTGACATAACCTGAGAAAGTGTTGCTTTTATGTGGGCTCGAATCCCTGTTATTGGCAGCTCGCCCTGCCAGTCACAGTAATGCTTATCCATTAGTCGTTTCCCACAGCGTGCTGAATGGAATGAAAGCTATTTTGTTTGTAGCTTTTATTTCTTGAAAAGTTGCCCACCAGATTTCAAGTTTAATGCCAGCCACAAAGATGTATGCTTTTAAATATCCATGACTTCTACCAAATAAATAACCGGAGAATCTCACCTGAGGAAATCTGGCCTCCATCCACTTGTAAACAAGCAGCTCCACTTCTGAATCTAGCCTCCGTGTAGCATTTGCAGTTTCTAACGTGCATGCCTTCTCTCCATGGGAAGGGAATAGTTTCATTTGGACAGTGATTTGAGCTGACCCCTATTCCAGATCAATTTGCAAAGCATTGAGGTATTAAATGTATTGTATGTCATTTATAGCCTTGTTTGCTCTGCATCAGTAAACCCTGGAGGGATTCAGGGACAGGTTGATCACAGTTGAAAATGCCCAGATATGGTTCACGACAGAGTCCTTATGTTTATGTAGAAAAGAATATGAAATTCCAAGAGTTTAAAAGTAAATACAAACATACAAAAATCACCCATTTATTTCCTTCTCTGCATAGGAAGTGCCTTGACTAATTATTTTCCTTTTGTCTAGTTGTCAAGTGTAAAGGAATAATTCTTACACAGTAACATGATATTATTCTCTGATACAGCCCTCAGTTTGAGCAGACTATTCTCTAAGTCACTCAGAAGAGTGCACTTTAGACACCTGAGTAGAAAAGAATTAGGAAGGTGTATTAGTCACCTCAGGCTTCCAGAACAAAATACATACACAGTTTGACTTAAATAATAGATTTATTTTTTCAACAACCTCAAGACTTGTTGGCCATTATGATGGGGAGCATGGTGGCAGGCAGACATAGCATTGGAGCAGTAACTGAGAGCTCACATCTTTGTCTAAAGACAGTAGGCAGAGGCAGAGAAAAACTCAAATGTCACCCCTAGTGACCCACCTCCTCCAACTAGGCCACACTTCTTAATCCTTCCCAAACAGTTCTACCAATTGGGGACCAAACATTTCAAGTTTATGAACCTATGGGGCCCTCTCTCATTCAGACCACCACAACTGTAACAAAGAATGAAGGAATGGGATGTTTGTCTGTGTCTAAATAAGTATACCCACTATATTCTATACTCCATCCTGTGCAGAAAACTGTTTATACTCTTGTGTCTAAATAAGAATACCCACTGTACTCCATCATGTGCAGAAAACTGTGTACACTCTTGGTTTATTTTTGTCTTTGTCAGCAATTTCACTACTCATCAGGTTGCCAAATATGGAAATGTTAGTCTTAGTTTTACTATTTTTCCTCATTGCACACCTGGCTGTTCAGATGTCCTTTCGAACATTCCTCTCAGACTTACATTTGTAAGGTCTCATCTAATTCCCAGTAGCCTGGATAAAAGTAATTTCTTGTTCAGCCTCACTCTTCCCTTCTTCTCCCTTGAGAGTCTCCTGAACCTCAAGTATCTACTTTATTGTTACCTGAAATCTAGACTATAAATCTCATCTTCTTGCTCTTCTATCTGATGACATTTGATGTATCCCAGTCACCTTCATAGTAAAACTCAAATTTCTAACTCTGGTCTACAAGGCTTTGAGTGCTTGACCTTTAAACTTCCTTGTATTTTCTCTTGCCTTGTTTTCTTTCTGTTCTAGTCATGTGGAATTTCTCCCTGGGCTCACATATTTGTCTTTATTCTGCTGTACTTGCATACCATGGCTCATATCTTCTTCCTCGTCTTGTCCAGTATTATTATTATTATCATCATCATCATCATCATCATCATCATCATCATCATCATCATTATGTAATGGCTACCCTTTCTTTAAAATCCAGCCCAGTGTTACTATCTGTGAGGACATCCACAATTTCTCTAGGCCAAGTTGTGCCTTGCCTCCCTTTTGTTTTGATTATTCTGGTACTCATTAAAGTGGAATCAGTCCTGCTGCGGGATCAACATTAAAACTTAGTGACGACTCATTCTGCCAGCCCAAGGGCACTTAGATGTATTTGCAAATGCATGTACGTATGTTTACACTATGTAAATATATATCTGGTGTGCACGTGTATCTTTCTGTTCTGGAGCTGACAGAAGGAAGCTGTCCGTTCATTCTGCTCCATCACCACTTAGAGTAAACTAACCAGGGTGGGAAGATGTTTAAGTTTTTTCTGTCCTCAAAAAATGTGTGAGAGTTTTAAGGTAACAGGACATCAGAGATTAGCATATTCTCCAGATGAAGAGATCTTCAAGTGAACGGAGATTTTCGGAAGGTTCTCTAAGGTATGACAGAAATCAGAAGTTTGAGAGGAAACCACAGGAGGTGGAGGTGTGTAAGAGATTTTCCAGTCCTGGATTTCTTGTCTGAGTCTCTGTGTAAGCTGGATTATCTAGCTCTGTTCTGGCTCTATGCTGTGGCTCAGTTCTAATTCCTGAGTCTGCTTTTCCTCAAGGACCACATGCCAGTCCACTCCCTTTCTTAGCCACTGCTTACCTGGCTGGCTAGGGTTGCTCTTCCCCCTTGACCTATTCATTCCAGCATCTTTTTTTCCCTCCAGATTCTGCTCTGACAAACACAATGATTCCTGGTGTTTGACCCCAGCCTGATCTGGTGACTGATTCTGTTCTGCCCTTTGGTTTTCCCAGAAGGAGAACTTGTAGACTGTCAGGGGAAGCCTGATGATGCCCTGGGGCCAGACTGTGACAGCAGCTAGTGCTCAAGCCCTTGGGCTGGGTGCCTGAGGGGCCCTTCTCAGGATAGACAGCTAATTGGTGATAGACACTTACTGCAGTTTTCTGTAGCCTTGTCTTTATTGTGTTGATAGTATATTTTAGGTGCTGGCAGTGCTGTAACTGCGCAGTGTGGTTGTCAGAGAGATTATAATGAACTTTTGAGAACAGGAAGGATGGCTTTTACTTACCTTGTAGTCCTTCTTATAGCCCTCTGAGCATCCACTAGTCCTCAATAACTCATCTGAATAATTACAGAGTAGTTCTTTGTTTTATTCTTAGTGTTCCTTATACAGAGAGAAGGAACAGAAAAAGAATGAGCAGATTTAGCTAAAGTGAAAAAATGCATATATCAATACTTGTCTGGGGGAGTTTTCAATGACTTAGCACTCATCAGTAGTGTTTTCTACTACTGAGATTTTGTTATGATTACTATGCTTTGGAAATATGCCTGTTTTTACTCTGTAAATATAAAAAGATATAAAATGGTAATTTTTTTTCATGATTGATTATTATCATGCAAACTTAAAGGGCAATCCTTTCCTAAATTTTTTTCCCAAAAAATGAGATTTATCTCACATTAAAATGGATCTGTATCGCTGATAGCATAGAGAGAATAGTGCTTGCTTGGTACTAGGGTGTAGGAAAGGTGATTCACTAGTTAGAGTTTCTAAGCAAAGGACCAGAGACCAAGTCTCTCACCAGTGGTACAAGAAAGGAAAAAAGCTACCAAAAAAAAAAAAAAACACAGTAGAGCCATCTGCAGCAAACTGGGCATGCCATAGTCAGTTATGAAGAGCGTTTGAAAGGGAAGATCATCAGATTCTGCCATCTACTGTCAGGACAACCTGCACGCCCTTCTCGAGGTGTTTGCAGTTAGTTGAGCATGGACTCTGGGCCTGCTATTATTTTGCCTCTTTTCCAGAGTCGTGGATTTTAAAATAAGCGTCTTGAAATAGACTTTGATACGTAACTTAATAGCACTGAAATTTGTCAGAGAGGCTAGGGCACAAAAAACCAGTCCAGACTCCAAGTGCTTTCACTTGGTTTTGGCTGCTTCAGTTAGTACGTAAGGAAAAAGCAGGAAGTCAAAGATTCTGCTCCCTCCCGCAAGCAAGGTGATGGCTGGTGTGTGCCCAGCCTGATGACTGATTCCCATACGTTAGGAGAAGGCAAATGGTTTTTCCAGAATGCCATGCTCAGGGGTGGTCAGCAGGTAAAGGCATCTGCTGCCAAGCCTTCCAGCCTGAGTGGAGGAGAGAACTGCCTCTGCCTTTCGTCCTCTGCCTCCCACATTCATGCTGTGGGGGAAGCACATGTGCACACATGCACTCAGGCAGGTGCACACCCACAAAATAAGAATATCATCAAGTCTTTGAGGAAGAACCTTTCTGGAGTTGGTGGTCTTGCCAATCCCCTGTGCTTATTGTATTTAGTCCTTTAATTGGGGTTATAAATGATAAAGGCAAAAGTTTCTCAACTAGCTAATTGCATACATACTGAAACTTTGTTAGTTCCACAACGTTAGGTTCTAATAATTGATTTTGCCTCGTTTGTTTTCTTCTGGCCCCTTTAAAACACATTTTGTTCCTTCTTTATGAGACGCTGTGGAGAAAAAGTCCTATGAACTCTGTTGTTATAGACGTTCTTACTGTAGTCACGTCTGCTGTGAGATAGTGTCTTCTATGTAGAACACGGAAGATACACACCCAAAATCTCAGCAATATGGTTGCGTAAACAAGACTTAATAAATGGACACCACCAATTGAATTGCCAACACGAAAGGAGGAGTTCTCACAGGACTTTTTTTCTAGAAGAATAAAAACTACAAGCAATTGAAGACTACGTGGAGAGGGAGAATCGGTCCTTTCTGGGAACCAGCCTGTAGATTAGCTGATTCAGAGAGGTCAGCCCTAAACACTTAGGAACACTGAGTGACTTCAGGAGGTTTATTTATAAATCTATACACATATAACTGAAAGATAAGAGGCCATGGATTTGAGAAATTGGGGTGCATGAGGGGCAAGAAGAGAAGAGGAAGAATGACATACTTGTATATGAAATTCTCAATAAATAATTTTAAAAGGAAAAGGTCAAATTAATACGACTTTCATTCCTCAGTATTCTAGTAGGGTCAGGAACAGGCTTTTGCCTCTGTATCCTTTTTCTCTCATCCAGAACATATACTTCAGTTAACATTGGCAGGCTGAAAAATCCTGTAAACATCTCTAGAGTCTGGCAAAGATGTGTCTCCAGCGTCAGTTCCCAAACTGTTCGCAGTGTTTCTCTGGCATAATGAAGCCTTTGGCCATCACTGCTACTTTGAAAATCAAAGCTTTTTGGTCTCTAATGGAATGTTTATAAAAATGCACCAATTTGAAATTTGCTCAGGAAAAGGAAGTAATGTTAAATGATACTTAGAAATCCCTCTTGCCTCGGCATTGCTTCATTTAATGTTATGTACTCTGGAAATATCAGGAATTAGTGGGAATAAAAGAGTATTAAAACCAAAAAATAAATAAGCCCTTGTGTCCGTTGTCTTATTTTGTGGAAGTATGCCATTATATGTGCTGCTTCGTTGTTCTTTCTGTGTGATAGCTTACCTTTTACCAAATTCAATAAAAGTGTGCTGGAATCACTAAACTTTCCTGACCCCTGTGTCACACTCATCTCGTCTGCGTGTTTTACTCAGGTGAAAGGAACACTCTCTGGATGCAGCTGTAAGAATGCTAAGCCTATGATTAAAAAGCTATGCTGATAAAGTCCACAATAAAAGGCGACATGCCACTCCATTGCTTTCTGTGTTTCAATAAAAAAGAATTCTTCTAGGAGTCTAGCAGTAAATGTAGACCAAGAGGTCCCTTGTCCCCTGGCACATCAGAGCCAAGAGACAAATCAGTTCCCGTGGTTTTGACTATACGTTTCTGTTAGTTTGCCCATTAGCATTCTTAAGAAATTCCCATCACTCAGTATTATGTTTGCAAATTGTTAAAATGGAACTTTGGGGTTCTGAAATCTTTGACCTTTTAGAAAACAGCCTAACTTTTTCAATGAGTTGTGCTTTGCCCGTCCTCTTTTTGGGTTTTTTTTTTGGGGGGGGGAGTGGGAGGGCTTCTTGTGAGTCTTTTTTAAACTTTTTATTCTTTTTGTCTTTCAAATCATGCATCCCAATCCCACCCATCTCCTGTCTCCTTGCATCCATCCTCTGCCCCTACATCCCCCTCCCCAATAAAATAAAATTTAAGAGAAAAATCGGGGGAGGGGGGAAAAAGAAAGAAAGGGAAAATCCCATCATGGAAGCTGCAGTAAAGTCACACAGTAAACCCCTTTATCCACACATCTTTACATGCAGACCTTGATGGTTTGAGGCCCCTCATCTATGTCATAGACACTGGATCCTCCCTGGTACTCTTCCTGGACATCAACTCTGCAGGTACTGGACCTGGGCAGTTGCAGGGTTGTTCAGCCGCCAGCTCTCCCCTGTCTTCACCACCACCATGGTGAGCTCTCCAGCATTTTCCTGGCTAGTTCATCCCTTGCAGCGGTGAGCCAGTTCTCCCACTCACGTGCCTGTCCTTAATAACATCCAGATGGGGCACTTCGGCTTTTCCTCTCCAAAATACAATACAAAAACTATGACTAGTAATATCACTGACTTCATCTCAGAATCTTTATACTCCTTTTAGAAATATAACTAAGTGGGGGTGGGGAGGTGACTCAGTGCCTCTCACTGAACAAACATGGGCATCTGAGTGTGGATTCCCGGCACACATCACAAGCTGTGCGTGCACATATACAGCTGTTGGAAGTGGGACAAGAGGACCACTGGAGCTTGTTGACAATCTAGCGAGAATATAGCATGTTCTGGGTCTCAGCCAGTATGGCAGAAAGGGAGAGGGGGCACTCGGCACATGCACATATACGTGTCTGTACTGCACACCCATCCATTTGGGAGCATTCCTTACTTGTTACTAGTTCCCAGTGGCATCCTTTGGTAGCATCTGATGTGCTTTCTAGTGGCATTATTTGATTTTAAATCATCTGGTCATTTTTATGTGAGGATCTCTGTGTTACAAAGTCTGTACTTAAAAGTCAGTCTCTGTGAGTAAATGTAAGGCTGTCACTTTTGCTCTTTGCATTAAATAAACATGCTACACGGTTTTTCCATTTAAAACCATGCAGGTTGGTTATGCCAGAGTAGTTTTAATCAGGAACTCACATGTTTGCAGAACGTACTCCAAAGTCTTTCTAAAGCTCTCTTGCCTATCTCCAGCTCTGCCCTGCACTATATTTAGAAGCCAAAATATTTTTTTAACAAAGAAAATCTTCTGTTGTTGCTTAACTAAATGCTCATAGTAGCAAACTTTGTCTTAAGACAAAGAGGTCCGCTCCTTTAGTTTTTGTTTTTATTATGTCTCTTGCTTTTGTCTTGCATTTTAAAAGTTGAAGGCAATGTGCTCTGGGAGTTGAGTTAATTGCAGTGAGCAGATCAATATTCAGCAATCGCGTCTTTTAAAGCCCTTTCTATCCTGAGATGTGATGATTCTATATTTACCTTTGCTCTTGCTTTTTTCTGTCAGTAGCGAGAGAACAGAGATGTCAGTGCTGTGCTGGAGAGAAGGTGGGCCAGGGCTTAGGAGATAGGTGACAGGCACTGAGTGGCTGTGCAGAAATGGTGGCTGACTACAAGGTACAATCGCTCTTGGCTCCTTGTGCTTTTTCATATGATTTAGTGCAGATACATTTCCTTTGTTGTAATTAGTTTTTAACTAGAAAGAAAGGGAAGAAAAAGACAGCAGTTTTTAGAAGATACCTTCTCAAATACCTTCCTACAAACAGACAGCTCTCAGATTCTTGCAGGTGGGTTAGATGAAAGTTGTCAGGAAGAAGCTGAAAGAACTTAAGGATTTTTCATGGTCTCATGTGCAGGCAGTTTCATGTGCGAGTTCTCCCCATCATCAGGTAGAATTAATCTCGGCATTTCATGTGTTTCTCAACTGGAGTAGTCTGTGTCTCCAGCCCCAGATGTACCCCAACCTGCACTAGCTGCTAAAATTGTTTTCTCAACTCAACCCAGTACCCATCCTTGATGGAATAATGGGAAATAGATAAAACTGGGTAAAGTGTGAATGTTTGATGTTCTTTCTAGTAATTCTCAAATATTCCCTTTCAGAAAGTATAAAAAAATGTTTTTATGCGTAGTATATTGGAACCACAAGTACTGACTTTGTATTTCAAAGTTGGAAGAAATGAGATTGATGTCCTGTACAGTTGTAAAATGCCGAAAATAAGGAGAGCTGAAATGAATTAAAGCCTAGTGTTGAGAAAGGGCAGGAAAAAGCTTCATATCAACAGTGACTGTAATTGAAAGGGTCCAAATAAGTATTTAAAACCTCCCCTCCTGAGACATCTAGGATTTCTGAATTTCAAATTGACATTTTATGTTTGACAAGGTGACATTGTATAAGAAATGTATTGTAAAACACTGCTGTACGATAGGAAAATGATTGAATGTAAATATTTCAAGATGTGGACCACTGTTCAAATGTTATCATAAATCTTTGCCATTGTTTTAGGGGATAACTCTTCATGCATATGTGAGCTGGATTGATAGCTAGCTCTTGGAAAGGAAATCATCGGCGGGTTTCTGCCTTTGTCTCAAATGCTAGTCTGACTTTACCACTAAAATGTCATATTAGACTTCTTCTGTTCTGTGCTTGATACTGCACATTATGTAAGTGCAATCACTTTTTGGAGGTGTTACACTGGCATTGCTTTTTTCCTGTTCAGTTCTGAATACATGATGACTACACTGTTACATGACTGGAACTCCCACTGTTATGTGGGCTGGGACAGTTTGTATTTAAATTTTGCATTCAAAACAGCCCAAGCTATGTCATTAACCATCCTTCTCTTCTTTTCAGGTTTGGAAGGTTTACAGTTGCCGCTCTTCAGTCCAAAGTAGAACAGTATGAACGAGAAACCAATCGCCTCAAGAAAGCTCTAGAACGAAGTGATAAATATATAGAGGAACTAGAATCGCAAGTAGCACAACTGAAACATTCAGATGAGGTCAAGGAAGATATGGATGCCCTTTGTCAGAGGGCACCCTCTGCAGATGGCAAGGGGCCCAAAGGCAGCGATGAGCTTGTGGCATCACAGAATCAGGGTGATGGTGCCAGGAAGCAGGCTGGCACAGCCACCTCCACCTCCGCTTCTCACCTAACAACATCTAGCTGCAGACTCGCTGACACCAGTTCTGCCAGGCAGGAAAGCACCAGCAAGACTGAACCAAACTGTCCCAAGAGCAAAGACAGATACCCCAAGCCCACGGAAATGCTGCTGGCTATGCGAGAGACACCGATGGATGCTTATTTGGAAGGAGAGTGGGGCAGTAAGCCAAGTGACTGTGCACCCTACAAAGAGGAAGAGCTTTATGATCTCCAGGCTCCTTGCACTCCTTTGTCCCTTAGCTGCCTTCAGCTAAATACTCCAGAAAACAGAGAGAACTCTGTAATCAAGGCAGGGAGTTCCAAAAAGCATGCAAACCATCTGAGAAAACTGGTATTTGATGACTTTTGTGACTCTCCAAATGCCTGCAATAACAACTCTTCTGAGGACGATGGAAGTAAAAGTGAAACTGGAAAGAAGTCAGACCGTTTTGTTTCCCCAAAGACAGGATTTTGGGATTGTTGCTCTACAAGCTATGCCCAGAGCTTGGAGTTTGACAGCTCAGAGCGGAACACGATAGCAAATTCTGTTGGGGAAATCCCTTCAAAATTGAATGAGAGGTCAGGATCATGCATGTCCAAGAGACTAAATTGTATTCGCTCTCTCGAAATGAACCGGACAAGAACATCCAGTGAAGCGTCCATGGATGCCGCTTATCTGGACAAAATCTCCGAGCTGGATTCCATGATGTCAGAGTCTGACAACAGCAAGAGCCCTTGTAGTAACGGTTTTAAATCAGTGGAGCTGGAGGGCTCCTCAAAGTCACCTCGAGGCAGTGAGTTTCTCGAGGAACCTGACAAGTTGGAAGAAGGACCTAAACTGAATCTTTCCAAAAATGCTCTCACTACTGATCAGTTAGAAAATGGCAGTGAGTGGAAACCCTCTTCTTTCTTTCTCCTCTCTCCATCTGACCAAGAGATGAGTGAAGATTTTTCTCTGCACCCCACTTCTAATTCAGGAGCTGGTGAAGTCAAACCCCAGAGCTGCTTGTTTCAGACAGAGTTCTCCCAGGGTGTCCTGTTAAGCGGCTCCCACGGACTGTTTGAAGAACAGAGGTTCGGGTCCTCTTTATTCAAGATGTCTTCGGAGATGCAGAGCCTTCACAGCCACCTTCAGTCTCCGTGGTCTACTTCCTTTGTGCCTGAAAAGAGGAACAAGAATACCACTCAGTCAACGAAGCGCAAGATCCAGAGCAGCCTTTCCAACGCCAGCCCATCCAAAGCAACGAAGAGCTGACTCCCCAGAGAGATGCCCTGGTGGCGTTGTCCTGAAAGGGGTGTGGTCGCTTTCAGCGTTATTGTAGTCACTTCATGAAGGTTCTATAAATCATGAACTGATAATCTTCAGTAAAGTGTCAAGTCAGAGAGGTGGGTTTACCTGTTTACAGGGTGCTTCATCTTGTAGAAACTTTGGTCTTTTAGTTGGTGATCTGTCTTACAGAGAGGTTAGGGGCAAGGGTTTCATTTGTCTCTGTATTGTTCATTGTTTTGTTTTAAATGAATGTTATATGTATCTGGATTGGCTGTATGTTGTTTTCTCATTACTTATTTAACCGTTAGATATGGTGGCCTGTTAACTGTCTTCAGAACTTGTGTTTCTTAGAAGTTTTAGTATTTTCTGTACTATTCTTTAAAGCTATTTCTAGAGTGAAATGGTTTGTATGTCCTTTTTTATTTATGTGTAGTGGTGGCCTAATTATTCTGTAAGACCATGCTGGAGAAATGGCACTCCACACATAGAGTATTCGCTGACCTTTTCAGATTTTACATAGTGGTTTGTCACCTGCTTCATTGTGTTCTGTCCATTTTGTTGTGTGTCTGTGCGCATCTGTGCGTGCGTGCGCAAAAATGCTCTGGAGTATGAAAGAACATATTTTTGGTATGAAAATTCTTTTTAGGTTGTTTATATTTGTTCATCTTTGAGCGCGTCTATGTGTGTGTAAAGTTAGAAATTATTATGTATTGGAAGGCAGGAAGGAAGGAAGGTTGGGAGGAATTTGAACATCCTAGCTTCATTTTCCAGATGTGTAGGTAGAAAAGCAGTCTGTTAGGTTTTTCACCCATTGTGTCACAGGGGAGCCTTTTATGTGATAAAGTTCTTGTTTGCATGTTACTGCTCACTGTGGGAACTGTAAGCATGGGAGCCTTTGTGCTTGCTCAGTTCTCCATCCAGAAGAAAAAAGAAGTTCCTATTGGCTAATAGACTATCCATTATGTAGGACAATTGTTTTTCTTTGTGGAAAGTAACAAGTGGGAGTGGGAATATATAAGAGCTAAGCACAACCTTTAGTTTAGGCTTTAAAAGTACATTATTTTAAACATGTTTGGTATGCCCATATAGACTGTAAAACTAAGTCTGTATGCTAATAACTTATCTAATGTGCACTGAACATTTTACATGTATTGTCTTACCTTAACACTGCATGATTTTTTATGTGAATTGAATAAAGAATGCCATATGCACTATGTCTTTGATGTCATCTCTGGTAATGGATTAGTCTCTAAAGACCTAGAATACTATTTTCAATTCATTTTAAAATATAGCAGTTGACCCAACTGTGGACCTAAGGTGGTCTGTGCTTGCTTGTGTTTATAGTGCAGAGGCTGGAGCCTAGGACATTGTGGGTACCAGACCAGTGCAGCTCTGAGCTGCAGCATTACCTGCACCTGGTTTTGAAAGGTCTATGAACAAAAAAGAAAAAACAGAAAGGAAAGAAAAAACAACAATAAAACAAAAACAAGAGTTTTATAATGTTACCACATTTTTAATTTAAAAAAAGTGCCCATACTACAAGAAAATGATCTGAAATTCCAAATGTGTTTTTAAATAAAGGCTTATTAGAACGCAGCTGCACTGTGTCTGTGCCTGCTGCTGATAGAGGAGTGGAGTACTTGCAGCCACTGTGCCTCGAGAAGCTAAAATATGGACTGTCTGCCCTTTTCCTTAAGAATTTGCTGACCCTAGTTATAATAGACTCTGAGGATTCAATGAAACCATAAGGAACACAACAAATCACTTTTATGATGTAGAGAATCATGCTCTCCACTCTCAGAAGGAACAATAACCAAGGGGGAGAAAAGCTAACAGGGTAGTATTTGTTTTATCATACATATTTTCCAATAATTCACTTCTTTGCCATGGTAAAACTAATGGATATTTTCAGAGCTAGTGGCAGTTTAAATATCTTTGATGATACAGTTAGCTCTACGTTTAGAATTCATGTGGAAATTAAGGGGATTTTTGTCGTGGTTAAATGTAAAAGTGCTGTAGCCTGAATGTCCCCCAAATTATATATATTGAAATCTAACCCCCAAGGTAATGATATTAAGAACTAGCACTATTGGGAAGTGATTATGCCGTAAAGGAGTGGTATTGATGGCTTTGCAAGCAAGGTGGAGGGTACTTGCATGCCTGTTGTAGACATAGCTAGTAGCCACCATTTTTGCAATAAAGAACAGGCCCATGTCAAACACTCTGATGCCTTGATTCTAAACTTCCTAGCCTACAAAACTGCAAGAAATTTCTATTTCTTTTTCTATAATCAGCCCAAATGGGACAAGACAAAGTAACCTCACAAATTCCATAATCAAGAATGTGTCTATTTTTTTTATCAGTTTGCATCCCATCATTATTCCTGACGTGGAAGTTAAAATTTTTAGCCTAGTTTGCCAATGACTAGCCTGGTAATGCATCCTTCTTGGACCAGAATGTTTGTCAGCTGCTTACCTTCAAAAGCATCCTTCCATCCTCCCTAAAACAGTGTTTATTACATTAATGTATAATTAAGACCACTCTCTTCCTCAGCTAAAGGGGATAGATAATTATAAAAGATTCGACTTCAATCACATTCTAATCTCCCTTACTCTCAGTATCTGATTTCATAACAGGCAGCTTCACAGATTTTCAGGTGTGCGTACTATGTCCCCTCCAAACGAAACACCATTGAAAGGTTGTTGTAGCTTGGTGATGAAGTTCTTTTCTGGCGTGCCCTGTAGCCTGACCTGTGTTCCATTCCTAGCACTGTTTTAAAGTCCTATGTGGTGGAGCACACCGTCGATCCCAGCAGCTGGGACGTAAAAACTAGACCACAGTTCACCAGCAGGCTGGAGAGATGACTTGGTGATGCAGAATGCTAGTTGCTCTTCCAGAAGATCTCGGTTCCCTTCCCAGCATCCAGGCAACTCAGGACCAGATAGCCTCTCCTGGCCTCTGAGAGCACCAGGTTTGCATGTGGTGCACAAACACAGGCAACGCAACCACACACATAAAAGTATTTTTTTTTTAGTTCAAAGTCATCCTCAACTACATATCAAGTTAAAGGCAAGACTCTGATACAGGAGACTCAAAAACAAAAATCCTAAAATACTTGAAGCCAGATATTAATATTTTTCTAACCTCCATTTCATATACCACTTTCAAAACTTCCAATTTGTGGGAAACCGGAGTTAGTGACCACGCCGATAGAATGGTATGGAACCTTAGTTAGGAGCTGGATGTCCAGCTGCAGAGATTATCTTCCTTGTCCATGTTTGCATAAAAATGGGGGGTGAGTGTGTTTGGAATTTCACAAAGATTCTTTTTAAAGTGTCTTGGGAGTATTTGTTTTTAAGTAACATTCAATTCCAGCCTGTATTCCTGAATGCAGCATGTGTCCACCACTGTTCAGTTTGAAGGCTGAAGTAAGCATGTCTGGGCACGGTGGTTTAGCACACAGTGCTTTCAAGGGTTCACATTAACTGACATTTGTATGAGCTGGACCTTCCTTCCCTATGGGCTCATTTCACTTAAGCATTCTGTGTTGGGAAAAGATAACCCTTGTCCAGATACACTTTGGGCAGTTCGTGTTTTTATAGGAACTGCTTTTTATTGTTAATCTTTCCAAAAAGCTGTGTCTACATAACTCTCCAAACAAGATGTTAGAGGCTTCTTGTTATGGCATTCTAGTCCTTGTATTTAAAAATCCATTTAAAGGCTAAAAGTTTTACTGAATTAGCGTGCGCACGCACGCACGCACGCGCGCACACACACACACACACACACACACACCACTGAAAGTTGAGGACTAGGCTTCACAGCCCCTTGGTTATCAATCTGCTTTGCTTTCCTCTCTTTGCTTTCTGTTGGTTGGCCTGAAACAAAGGCACCATTGGACAAGGGAAGACCTTGGTCTTGGGCTGTGTAATGTTCCAGGGCCGTATTGTTTCTGCAGACATGATGATTTCTAGTTATTAAAAATGTAACACATACAGGGGGTTTTCTCCCTCATTCTGTACCTGTGGATGGTGTGTGCGCCGAGTGTCCGTTTGAAATGAACGGTTCATAGTGTGCAGCCTGTTCGACTAGAAGCTTCCCAAAGCCTCACAGAGGTCTTTCATTCCTGTCTGTGGGAGTCCTACAAAGCAGCCCTGGCCTATCGCTGTGTAACCCGATCCCCTTAATAATACTTGGCAGAGAGAAAACCTTTTAAGCAATGATCTCAGAGTGCAGAGTGAACATTTATTGCCTAATTCTCGGAACCCTGCTCACAGCAAGGAAGCATCTATTAAGGTGCAGATTTAAGAATCCATCTGGAGTACAGCTAGGGTGAGCCCAGTTTGGTGTGGCTGTGGCAGTCTAGAACACCTTGAGTCGCAGTACCTCTTTTTCAGATAAGGTTTTCAGTGATGACATAGAGGAGCAGGCTCTCTATTAAAGTCTCTACTGAAGGCTGGTTTGGCTTAAACTTTTGTGTAGACCTGAGGGATTTTTGTGTTAGTTAGGGTACAAAGACCCATTCTCCAAAGGGCAAAGATTTGCCTCAGGCATTTATCAAAACTTGTGTGAGGAGGGAAGATGGAATTTTAGTCCCATTTGATTCTTATGGCACAGGTGAATCCTGAGGACGTCTGGAAACTTCACAAAGGTGTTTTCCCCTTAGAATCTTGAAGGGTAAATAGAGTTCGTTGCAAAAGAGGGCCTCTCTTCTGTTTGTCGGAAGGGGAAATGTTTTTTAGCAGCTTTCTTGGAAGAGGTACTGGAGGCCAGGCTCCGAAACGCAGAGGGCTTCCGGTATTGCTCCAGCCACAGCTTTGCTCCTCCTCCTTTCAGAATCCCCCGGAGACTCTGGGTCTCGCTCCAGCCGCCTGAAGCGGCGGCCTGGTGACGAGACAGCGGCTCCCTAGGCGCTGGAGCGCTTTGGAGATGGCGGGCAGGGCCATGAGCTGTCCATTAAACTGAAGCTTGGCCCTCTGAGGGCTTGGAGAAGGTCAACGTCGTGTTTAGGGTGTGGAGGTGGGGTCTGGCCCACCCGCAGCAGCTCCAGTACCTTTTCCCACCACTCTTCCCCGGGAACTCAGCCATTTGGGATTCCTGCCAGCTTCCCCCTCTGCCCAGGCCCTCCCCTTCCCAGTCACTAGGGAGGACCCACCCGCCTCAGGTCCCTCCATCCCAAGTTTCCCGCGCTCTTGAGGGCGCTCTTACTTAGCTGGTCCTTCCCAGGCGGCACTCCGCTAGCCAGGTCTGTGGTTTCCTTTCATTTTATTATCACTTTCGAAACCTGGCGATTAAGACGCGAAACCAACAAAGAGTTTTCTTTCCACCTTAACCTTGCACACAATCCTTTAACAAATTAATTAATCCTAATGAATTAACACTTCATTTATTTAAACGCGCTACAGTCCATGAATTAAATTTTCATGCAGTGATTAAAGACTGTTAAAATATGTATGATTTCGTTAAAATTTTATAATAAATCAGGGCAATGTGTTACATGACAAGGCAACTATTTCCCAGTCCCTCGCAAGGGGCTTTGATTTGTGCGGGCGGCGGGAAGGAGGGGCGGTTGGCGGCAGCGCGGTGAGCGGTAGAGCCGGGCGGCAGGACCCAGCTCTGCCCTCCCAAGCTTGGACTGGAGGCCTCGCGCTTCTCTCCGCGGCTTCCAGACCCTAGAGGGATCCAGCTCCTGGAGGCCGATAGGAGCCTGCGGAGGTCGGCGAGCGCGCCTTTCTCCATCCTCAGAAGGTCTCTTGGGTGGAACTGCTGGTCCTCGCCGGTAGCGCGCCCAGAAAGCAGGGGGAGTGTGTGTCCGGGACCTAGCGACTGATCAGCGGGTATCTGATACAGGAAGGCGACAGCACTTGCTTCGTGTCGCGTGGGGTCAGGGGCCAGCGTACCCGTGGATGAGTTTGTTTGTGGTTATTTTAACCCAGGGACCTGGACGCTCCTTCTCTGATCAGCGTGCCCTTCTCTAGTCTTGAGCCCGCAGGGCACAGACGGAACGTGGAGCCTCTGTTCTTCAGGGCCCTAAATCACCGGGGCCGGTGACCTTGTTAACCGGAGAACAGTGATCATTTGGCTTGCAAAAGTAACAGTGTCGACTGACAGGCAGGGAGGCCCAGCACCGGCGAGGGTTGTTCTCTTGGGTCGGTCTCTCCGGGAGGGTTTCCTAAGGTAGGTTGGTTTGGTGAGAGATTAGGGTAGAAATGGACACAAGTCAGTATATAACAAAACCAACGCTAAGCGCAGAGTGACATGTAATGAACTTACTTGGGAAGCCCAATTCTGCTCGCAAGGTCATCTTTGGGTGGGGTGGTCATCTTCAGTAAGGTGCCACCAAAGGAAGTTGCATTTAAGCTAAATGGGGAGGGTGGAGAGTAGAGAGAAAAGGAAGTCGTGACTTTTCCCACTGTTTTGTTTTACTTGAGAACTCACCC
>NW_004949100.1:10874981-10880394 GCF_000317375.1 Microtus ochrogaster | reverse complement strand
CTAGACTTCCTGGACCAGGCATGACGGGGTTACCCCCCAGCACTAGTCGGAGGATGGTGCTCCGGTGGGTGTCCAGACTCCCAGAATACCAGAGAAGGCCCTGGGGCCTGGGAAGTCCTGGCAAGGAGCCTTGGAAAAGGGTGTATGACGCTGAGCCGCTCAGGGAGAAAGCTCTGCTAAGAGGTCAGGTAGCTCCCTGGGGAGGCCGTCCTGAGACCTGCCAATCCTCCCCATCGCAGTGTTGGAGTGAGGAGGTATGGGGCTGTCAAAGTTCATCCTCCCCTAGGACGCTAAAGCCCTACCTTAGGCCCTTATCTCCTGTCTCTGTACTCTGACACTGTGCTGAATGGACTTTGAAGCTAGCGCTCTGGGCCTTTGAGTTGCCCATGAACGCTGGTCCCTCGCTGAGCCTGGAAAAGTGTCTCATTTTAAACTAGACAGTGCCTGTAGATCCACGACTCCCAGAGTCTGGGTAGCACTCCCTGCAAGACCTTGACTTCCCTGTGTCGTTCCCACCACACCTGCAACACTTGTTACCACAAGTACCCTCTTCCTGTGGAGTCCCCCTGTTCACAGACTGTCACCTCCTGGGGAGCAGCCATTGACTTAGAGGCTATACCAGAAACTTAGTTTCCAGCGTCCTATTTCTTGAATGGAAAAAAGAAAAGCTAGCATCCATATGGACAACAGGGGCCTTGCACATCCTCCTGGGTGAAGGGTGGGGCCAAGAGGAAGAGAGTTCCCCCCCAGACTGAGGAGGCCCTAGCTCTGGTTCCCCCTTGTGTCCTCACTCCAACTAACCAGTGTGCTCTCTAGTTCTGTAACGTGGTGCTGCCGACGGAAATATAAAAGCCAGGGCCGCCAAGAGAGGAGGAGAAAGTTAATTAATGAGAGAAAGAAATGTGACGATAGACCACCCCCCCCCGTCCCTGGGGGCAGAAATTCCTTGGAAATCAATAGCTGGGCATTCATTACCCCTCTCTTGATAAAATGCAAAGCTATGAGCTGGGGAAGGAGGGGTAACTTGTGTTGGTCATTGAACAAGAAGATGGGGGGAATTGCCCCAGAATCCACGCCAAGGTGCAGACCTCATGTAGGCACCATTAGCACAGGCAGAAAAAGCCAACTATTTAGAGCAGTCGCCAAGCCAAGAGCACAAAGCCGTGACATATGGGAGGGCAGAGCCCTCAGAAGAAAGTGTCCCAGAGCAGTGGGGAACCGAGGCTGTGCCGCCTTGGGCAGGATGGCTCTCCAAGCATCATTTTGCCCTTCCCTGTGTCAGTCAGTCTCTCATCACAAATCCCACATGGATAGCACACACCCCCTCTTCCTGTGGCTTCCCAATGCCCACAGACTGCAAACATCTAGAGACCAGGCACTGACAAATTACAGCTCCTTTTATCTCCAGGGTCTTGTACTGTCCCAGATCGGGGATGAGCTAAGGAAAGAAGATAGGAGCTGGTCGGGGACTATGAAAAGAACAGGCAGAGTGCATCTGCCTAGGGCAAGCACACCCTGTTCCAGGCTCTGCCTTCTTAAGGAGATCCCTTCACCACCGATCTTGCAATCCCCCATCAGCCTTGGTTTGTTGAACACTTCCTGTCTTTTTTTTCTCAGGGAGAAAAAGTATTATTTGATAAATCTCTGTTTGATACAAGTGTCGTGGTGGAAAACAAATGAGCCACGGATGACCTTTGGATTGGACCCATAGTCCCTATATTTCTAGTTCCAGCAAAAAGGACAGGACAGAAGTCTGGCTTTACTCAGAGAAAGAAAAGTACCCCAATTTCAAAAGAGAGGTGCCTTAGGAAGGTAATCTTGGGATGGTTAGCCCCTGACCTCAGAACATTGCACCTCCCAGCTGGGTCAGAAGGGTGAACTGAGGTTTGCTTGGGGTAGGTAAGGACACCGTGCCCTCCAGCCCCCTCTCGATGGATCCATCTGGCCACAAACCTACCCTGTTTGCCTTTCAGTCTGTCCTGCACCATTTAAGGTCCCTAGAGGCAAGCGTTTCCCCAGGACCCGGGAGTTCAGACTGCTGGAGCTTGCTACTAAGAAGCCAGGGCATTCTGTTTTACACCCCACAAGCCAGCGCAAGGACCCACTGCCGTGGGTGTCAGGAAGGATTAGGTTAAGCCCGGACACCCAGTGGGACAGGGGCCATAGAACTCACGCTTTCCCTCCAGCGTCGGCCCGCTCTTGGTCCACTCCCGCTGAGATAAAGTTGCATTTAGCGCTCCCTGGGGAATCACATAATGGATGAAGAAGTGGCTCCTTCTAGTGCCAGCAAATGAACATCCTTCTCACTTCCCTCTCGGGCTAGAAGAAAGAAAAGGGGTGGGAGGACAGAAAGGAAAGAAAAGAAAGAAAAAGCTAGTGACGCCTGTGGGCTTGTCTTGCAATCTGAATAGCCCGAGTGGGTTTCCTGAAGACATACACGTTTTAAAGCAAAGGAAAATAAAATCTACTGGACTGCAGGTTTGGGTTTTCAGAAGCAAGATTTGCCCTTTAGTGAAAATGCAGACCTCCTTGGTGTGTGAGTGATCAGAAAGATAATTTATCTGATCTCTGCTTCCTATAAGCAGTTTCTTGCCTCTCTCAGGCTCTCTCACTAGCAGATGTGATAACATCTGGACCGTTATTATCACCTTAGGCAAGAACTGTGTCCTTAGGGACATAGGCACCCGAGCTGAGGCTCCCCTGAGAGGCCCTTGATCTTCCTGCTACATGACAGTAATATAACAGGTTGCTTAATTGATTTCTTCTTAGGTCTGATTTCGTAGTCTTATTATCACTATTATTAAAAACTGGACCAGACAGATACCAGTTTATTCAACCTGATTTGAATTAATATTTTGAGTTACAGTTTCCTATAGGTTAGCGTCATCCTGTTTCAGGGGAAGAAAAACAATATAAGCAAGCACAGATATGACGCCAGGGGCCAAAGCAATGCTAAAGAAAGTTCTCTTTTCAACATCTTATTCTCTTTTCTCTGAAGTGATTTTCTTTTGCTGGAGTTTCCAGCAAAAAGTGTGTGTGTGTGTGTGTGTGTGTGTGTGTGTGTGTGTGTGTGTGTCGCCGGAGAGGAAAAGATCCCCGGCTACACCCTGTTAACTGTTTTTCCCTTTTGATGACTAGAAGCCTCAGATCACCTATCGCTCCTTTGAAAAGTGAGTTTGTACACGGTTAAAGGAGACACACAATAAGAGAAACGCACAATTCCATTTCAACAGCCTTTCTTGAGTAGAAAGCACATGCTCCTAGTGGCTCCTAAGTGACTGTCACTGGTGGTGCCTGACACAGTTATATTCACAACAACAAAGTATGCAGAGAAATTAAATTACGTGGAAATCAATAGCGTCTGACTGCTTCAAACAACTGTCTGTCACGGCTATTCTCCAAGAGCCTATTTATAAACCATGAAAGAAACAGGTTCCTGCAGCATAAAGACAGCATCTTCCACATCGCCGTTCTGTGTTGTTATTTTTCTCCATATACAGAGGAACGCGCGGGCATAATTTAACATACAAATGCCTCTCTGTATACATTATATAACAGCTTGTTAGGCACCCAGTCGTGGAGGTGTGCCTAATAATGCGCATATATTCTGGACAGGCGACAGGGTGGGAGGAAAACACACACAGAAGAGTGCCTGCATGCTCTGTCTTCCTCCAAAAGACGCCTACCCTTAGACAATAGCTGGCCTTTCTGATCTTTGCAGACCCGCGGTGGCAAGGTGAGGGCGCGCAGTGCGCATGCCTGGCCAGCTACAGGTGCATCACCTGCCTCGTCCTTGCTGGTGGTCACTATAAGAGCGGCTCCCACGCGCCGCCGGTCGCTCGCGGCTCGACGAGCGAGGGAGCGCGCGCGCGCTCGCCCAAAGCACGGCGCCGCGGCCGGGGAGAACGCGCGCCAGACAGACGGAGACAGCTGATGCCTGTCAGCCGCCGCGCGGCGGGGCCGCGAGCTCTCGCGAGAGCTCCCCGGGCCGGCCGCGAGAAGTGGGGCGCAGGTGTAAGAGGAGCTCAGCCCGTCGGCGCGCGGGGCTAGAGCTCTTGGAGGAGCGGGATCGCGAGACCTGCGCGCGGGCGCTCTGCGCGGTCGGCTCGGAGTCTGCGAGCCGGCGGGGGCAGCATCAGCACCAGCGGCAGCAGCAGCCTCAGCAGCATCAGCAGCCCCGCGGCGAGGCCAGTGCGAGCCGCCCCGGGCCGCCGCGGCCGCAGCCTCGGAAGGGAGGCCGGGCGAGCCGGCGTGCGCACTTTGCGGCGGACTTTGCGAGTGTTTGTGGATATTTCCATGCCAAGGCGTCAAGATGATGTCCATGAACAGCAAGCAGCCTCACTTTGCCATGCATCCCACCCTCCCTGAGCACAAGTACCCGTCGCTGCACTCCAGCTCCGAGGCCATCCGGCGGGCCTGCCTGCCCACGCCGCCGGTAAGCGCCCCCCACGCCCGCGGCCCCGGCCCGCGCGCACGCCCCCTCCTCCGCTCCGAGGTGCTGCATGTCGGGGGACTGCCGTGGGCCGCCCCGGGTCCCGCTTCGGCGGGCGGGAGTTTTTTTTCTTTTAAGAGGGACCCCGCTGTGAGGCACGTGTGGTCAGGGGCGCTTCAAGTCCTGTTCCGTCGGCCCCGTGCCTCTGTCCAGCGCCTGCCATCAGCGGGCAGCTCTGGGGCCATGACTCTTGACTTTGCTGCACTTTCTCTGTTAATTTCACGCCTGGACAAGGCGATCTCTATGCTCGCTCGGGTGTGTAACACGGGTCCTTAGCTTCGAGTTACATCTCCGTTTCTTCTTTTTCTTCTTTTCGTCCTTTTTTCCGTCTCCCGTTCCCTTTCCCGGAATGTATCCTTGTGTCCCCTTCTACCCTTCTCCGCCCTTCGCTGCTGCCCTGTCCCTCCCTTGTGTTCCCCTGCTCGTTCTCAACACGTCCCCTCCACTCCTCCGTTTATCCCGCACTTCCACCCCCCGTTGTTGTTTTGGTTTCATTGTGTTTGCCTTTTGCCTGTGCTTTCCGGTTTGTGTGTTTGTTTTGTGTGGCTCTTTTTTTCTTTTTGGTGTTGTTTTTTTCCCCCCTTTTCTTTTCTTTTTTGGTTTGGTTTGTGTCGCCTGCAGCTGCAGAGCAACCTCTTCGCCAGCCTGGACGAGACGCTGCTGGCGCGGGCCGAGGCGCTGGCGGCCGTGGACATCGCGGTGTCCCAGGGCAAGAGCCACCCTTTCAAGCCGGACGCCACGTACCACACGATGAATAGTGTGCCCTGCACGTCCACGTCCACCGTGCCACTGGCGCACCACCACCACCACCACCATCACCACCAGGCGCTCGAGCCCGGCGATCTGCTGGACCACATCTCTTCGCCGTCGCTTGCTCTCATGGCCGGCGCGGGTGGCGCGGGCGCGGCGGGCGGTGGCGGC
>NW_004949100.1:10842822-10874616 GCF_000317375.1 Microtus ochrogaster | reverse complement strand
GCGGCGGCGGTGGTGGGCGCGGCGGGCCTGGCGTCCATCTGCGACTCGGACACGGACCCGCGCGAGCTCGAGGCGTTCGCCGAGCGCTTCAAGCAGCGGCGCATCAAGCTGGGTGTGACGCAGGCCGACGTGGGCTCGGCGCTGGCCAACCTCAAGATCCCAGGCGTGGGCTCGCTCAGCCAGAGCACCATCTGCAGGTTCGAGTCGCTCACGCTCTCGCACAACAACATGATCGCGCTCAAGCCCATCCTGCAGGCGTGGCTGGAGGAGGCCGAGGGCGCGCAGCGTGAGAAAATGAACAAGCCCGAGCTCTTCAACGGCGGCGAGAAGAAGCGCAAGCGGACTTCCATCGCCGCACCGGAGAAGCGCTCCCTCGAGGCCTACTTTGCCGTACAACCCCGGCCCTCGTCGGAGAAGATCGCCGCCATCGCCGAGAAACTGGACCTCAAAAAGAACGTGGTGCGGGTGTGGTTTTGCAACCAGAGACAGAAGCAGAAGAGGATGAAATTCTCTGCCACTTATTGAGAAGGGTGTGAGGTGCCGGGTGGGGCAGACTGGGGAGCTGAGGGGTGTGTTTCTTCTCCTCTGGCCTACTTCCCCTCATTTAGAGTGTCCGTTATCCTGCGTGCATTTGGGGAGACCCTTTTCTTCCCATATCTTCAGCCCCACTCTGCACCCTGCCCCAGCCATCCCCCAGCCCAGAGGACCAGGGGTGTTGGATGTGGAGAAAGTATGGGATGACAGGAGAGAATTGGGGGGAATTTGGGTGAGCAGGGCGTGGTGGGAGGGAAGAAAAGCAAAGACTAGAGCTGGGGGTTTGGAGGAGCAGGATGGTTCTGGGGACTAGGGTGGGGGAAAGATGGGGGAAAGAACTGAGAACGAACCGTTTTCTTGACCAGAGACACTGATCAAAATCATCTGGGGACCAAGGAACTATGTACAAAGACAAAACTACCAACCACCACCAACAAAACAGAACAAAACACAAAACCCTAGACAAATGAAGAAGGGGTGGGGAGAGACAAAGAAAGATGCTTTAGAAACTGAAGTCCGGGGGAGGGGGCAGTATTCTGCAGCTTCATTTGCCCCAAAGGAAGAGAAAAGAGCAATAGCATTTCTACCATCGCCCCAACTCCGCACACACAAGTGAGTCATAAATGAAAACCAAACAAGCCGGAGCGTGAAATTCTGGATAGGAAACTAGCTGTTCAGTGTTTAATTTGCCCTTCTAAAATCTCACACCCATCCAGCCATACCCTCTTTGATTTATTTCTTTTTCCAAAGAGATTTCAAGGCTTCGCTTCAGTTCAGGAAGGCGCTGGAGCTTAGCTCAAAGGGGTTTGGGAGGCCGGCTGGTTGCTTACACTGAACCTTCTTTTTCCAGGAGCCCGATGGCCAAAGTCCTGAGGCCTAGTGTTGGTCAGGTGAGACTCTTTAGGCGACGAGAGTCTAAAAAAAAGAATTAAGCCCTCTGAAATAAATGTTTTATTCCGAGATAATTAATAATGACTACAGTATAATCTTTCTTTTTTCATTTTTGTTCCTGTATTCATGAACAGATTATCTGAAAATATTTTTTTCCTCTCAGCCCCACTTACAAAACTTTACCTTAGCTGGCCCTTTGCTTTTCAGTCCGGATTCAAACTATCCGCTGACACTCGTTGCCATTAATTTAAACAGAATGATAGGATGACAAACCTTAGGAGAGAAACTTCCTCCCGTTTCCAGTTTTCTCCACGGAATAAGAGTCATCTTACTTTTTCTAGGTCCCTTTTCTCCCCCTCTTGGAGATCATGAAGTGGTTGAAAAGTTCAGAAGTTTCTGCTTTCATTTGGGGGCAGAAGTTGGCTGTCAGATCACCTAAAATCCCAGAAGAGAGGAAGACATTTAAAGATTTAAAGACCCTCTCTCCTCGCCCTGTTTGTTTCAAATAGGTCTGCACTTCCCTGGGGGAAAGCAGAGTGTTTGTTTCCTTCTTCTTCTTCTTGTTGCTGTTGTTCAAGGATCATTTATTACAGGGCATAAATGTTGAGTTGCAAAAACTTTAATTTGCACTATGAGTTTCCAAAATAGAAAATCATGTATAGTATTTCATACTAACAATCCAAACTGCTGATGGATTTAAAAAAAAAAAAATGAGATAGAGAGTGAAGGTGGTTTGGTGAAACTCCTGCTTTGTGTACAAGATATTATTTGGATCTCATATGGAGACGGTTTGTTACTATCATTTAACCGTAAGTAAAGGTGAAAACAGAACAAACGAGGGGGGGGAACATGACCGATTAACAAGACTGAAACCATGCATGATTTGAAAGGTGCAGAAAGAAATACGATTAGGTCTCACTCTGGTTAGGCGCTGTTTTAATTATGTTGTATATCATTGATACAGCACAAACGTTCTATGCATTTGAAACTGAGCACTAAAGTGGGCTAGCTTTCTGGTAGACCGTTTTTTTTGTGGATAGTGTGATTTCACAGTCTACTGCCTGTCTCCACGGAGAACACAACATTATTGTAAATATTTTCTTTCGTGCACAGGCTCACACAGTGGTTACAAACTGCCAGTGTTAATCCTGCAATGTCTCACTAACTGATCCTCCTGTCCATGCTATGTCTGCAGAGCTTTCTCCTTGGTTGTGGCTTTGCTTCCCCCCCCCCCATCAGAACCATTTCTGTACGCCAACATACAACAGGGAGATGTGTCCCAGTACACTTACAAATAAAACATAACTGAAAGAAGAGCCGTTTTATGATTCGGGTGCATTTTTGTGTTTACATTGAGCCAAGTTCTGGTAGAGCTGTTCAACAAATGAGACACAACAACCAAAAAACACCAAACCAACCAAAAAGCAAATAAATAAAACCTTAGCCAAACAAATTAAAAACAAACGAGAAGGGAGAAGAAAGGGACATCAACACATATGAAAGGATCATGAGATAGTTGTTTTTTTTTTCTACATCAGAATTAGCTTTCAGATAACTGGTGCTCTGAGTAAAATGAATTACTTGCCCGTTTTTTTTTAAACCAATTTTTTAAATTTTAATTACAGAAACTCTTAAGCCACGGCACTCTGCTTGGAGTGGTGATGGGAAGTTGTGAGTAACCAGGCACCTGAAAAGCATTTAGTTGAAGGTCAGGGATCTGGGGTTTGAATGTGCTGTCCTACTCAAAAACACTTCTAAAAAAATGTTGTAACTAAATGACTTTTCGTTGACAGTTAATAAATTCTAAAATTATCCTTTGATTTGTCCAGATAACTTGTCAAATGCTTCTCTTCATTTAGAACATTTTGCATACGACTTAATGCTCCAGAACGAGAAGAAATTCTCTATTTTTGGTGACCTGGGACTAGATCAAATGCCAAATGTACAAACTTTCTTAGTAGCTGGGACTATATCCTCTAAAGTCATCCTATTTTAGCTAAATCTTTTTAATTTCACCGGCATATCTGTGAAAGAAAAGTGATGTTCAGAAAAGAATAGTACATTTTAAAAAGGTGTGATTTTAAACAGTTGTTAATATTTTAAAAAAAACACTAGAGGTATTTTTAAAAATAGATCTCTTCCATCAAAATTGATTTGTTTCTGTTATTGCCTTGAAATATCATCAGAGTTTCTAATAAAATACATTTGTAAAAGAACACATTATTTTATAGAAAAGTATGACCAGATTTCATTGTTGGAGATCCAGGAATGAACAAATAAAAAGATTTACAAAGGTTGTTTTTCTAATAATCTGCTCCAACAGAAATGTTGCAGGCATACACATTTGTATTATATAATAATGGATAATGTATGTATTGAAAATTTAAGCATTTGTTTTGTATTAAGTAAATCCTTTCCCAGTACAAAAAAAAGAGTATTATGTTAATAAAACATCATGAAAACGCATTGCTTTGCAGGGTTTCCTAATTTATGTAGTAGGAAACCGTGCAAAGCAAAACAAAAAAAAGTTTTGCTTTCTGGCGAGTGGATGTATATATGGCAGGAAGGGATTATAAGACTCTTATGTGTCTCTTTTAACTCTCAGCCCACGGATAATTTTAAATCAAAACTCCTGAAGAGATGTCAAAGGTTTGCTGATCTGTGGTTGTTTTGGTTTTCAAAGTTCCGAAAGTCCAGCATATTTATCCTAAGGGGATTTTCTCCTGCATCTGCTAGCGGGTGGAAATAAAAAATGTGTGATTCTGAAATCCTAAAGAACAGAAGTTTCAGAGGGTAAGGAGAACTAGGCTCTGATTCTGTTTTAGATTCTTAACACACGCAGCAGCAAAGGGAGAGAATGTGCATTAAAAACACCTGCCACAGTAATGCTACCTTCCTCTTAAAACTGCTTTCCTTACTCTTCGTGGGGTTCTGCTTTTCTGTAGATCCAACAAAGGATGGCCTCAGCATCCATCAGCTAACTTCTGGATAGATTTTTGTCTTATGCGTGTTCTGAAATTACTCTCAACCTCAATTATAACCTGTTAAATAAACCTTAGGCACCCACTGCCGTGATTGTATCGGTTTTTACTTTCTTATGATGATAAGATTGCGTGGGTCCAGTTCTTATACTTGGTCTCGCAGGAGGAGGACCCAGAGCAAGACTCTGAAGGTGTCAAGTCCCAGTCCTAAGCTCCCATTCACCTTTGTTGTGTCTTGGCCTCTCCACTTGACTGCCACCTGCCCAAACACCCCTATTCCATCTTGCAAATTGGTGGGCTTTTCTTATTTAGTGTTTCAAGTATAAACAAGAGCTTTAGACGAGCTAAAAACCGGG
Organism: Microtus ochrogaster; assembly: GCF_000317375.1. Taxonomy (NCBI): domain Eukaryota; kingdom Metazoa; phylum Chordata; class Mammalia; order Rodentia; family Cricetidae; genus Microtus; species Microtus ochrogaster. Next base: position 10,869,854 of record NW_004949100.1, on the reverse strand, counting down.
TTTTCCAACCATACTCTAAGGGTCTTGATGGCCAGAGGGGAGGTGACGACCACAATTATACTGGCTAATGTTCTACCATCACTGTCATTGCGACACCAGTCTTAGCCACACGGGAAGAGCCACATAAACCTCGTCGGCTGTTTCAAAGGGGGCCACCAGCCTAATTGATTTTTTTTTTTAAGCAGCTGAAATCAAGTTCTCGTGGGGGCCTCTCTTTCACCTGCGAGATAAGCCTTGTCGCAATAATTACGTTATTTAATATTTGATCAAACCTTCGCGCCTCTGCGACTTGAGGAGCGCAACACGGCCGCAGTCCAGCCGGGCACGTGCGACGCGGACGCGCGGCCACCCCACTCAGGTTGGCTTGCCTTCTGAATAATTCATGGCCTGAGAGTTCTGGAAATTAATAAAATGAATGATAACAAGAAGCTAATTAAAAACTTTCTTAATTGTTGTCAAGTCAGCTTGATGGGAAACAGCCTTGGGTGACTCCATCCTTAAAAACCGGCGGGTTGCGGAGGGTGGCGCTGGCCGTCCAGAGCTTCTCCAACTCCTTGTGGCTGCGGAAACTGCTTGCGGGGCTGTCTGCTCCTCGGTAGCTGCCTTTTGCAGCCCACCCGCTTAACTTTCCACTCCTGGGCGGGGAGGTGCAGTTCCGAATCTTAGTAACAGGGCCAGCGTTTCACCTAGCAGGGGTCCCGCCTTTCCCCCCCACCGACGCGAACTTCTTACTTTCCCTTTGCAAAGCCCTCCGAAGCCGGGGTCCAAGAGCCGCCACGTGCTCGGCTTTTCGTCTATGGCCAAGTGACCTTAGTGTGTACTGTGTGCTGGCCTTCACCCCCCAGCCTAGATAGAGACCCCGAGCCCCAGGTTTCTAGCGGCCCGCCCAACAGCAAGCGGTCCGGGTCAGCATTCAGCCAGGCACCGCAGGACACGAGTGGGTTAAGAGCCCAAGGCCAAGGAAACCCGCGCGCGTGCGCACAGGTGGCCACCGAGTGCTGACTGCGGCGGGGGTGAGTCCGGGCGGACGCTGAGCGCGTGGAGCCTGGCGGGGGGGGGGGGGGGGAAGCAGACTCCGCACATGCGCACTGAACGCGCCCCGGCCCTTGCGGGAGTCAGCTGCGATTCCGGTTTTCAAAATTAGGCGCTGTCAGAGGTCGAGTCCCACTCCAAAGTGTCTTTGAGGATTTGGTCTGAGTGAAAAGGGAGAAGACTCAAACCTTATTTTGGTTAAAAATACTCTCGACATTCCAAGTTGCCTAAGTCAAAAGTCAGCTAAAGGATGCAGAAGTTTCAAAATTGGTTTTGCACTGTTTTTTTTTGTTTGTTTGTTTTGTTGTTATTTTAAAGAATTGGATAAATACCATCTGACATAGGCTTTTGTTTTGTTGCCAAGACGCAACTTGACCAATGCCCTGCTACCAGGGCGAATTATTAGACTAGGGAAGATTTATACCTGGGCGAAAGGATTGGGCTGTTAAGGTTTTTGACCTGCGGAATTCGGTGAAATCTTAAATCAAAGTGGAAGATTTTAGGTTTGAGAGAAATCGCCAAAGCCCCTGCGTTCTCCCTCGGATTCCCGGGTGCAATGAGGAAGTGCGCTCCGGCTTGTCTCCGTGGGAGGTGGCCACCCGGAAATTTAAAGAGAGGACTAGAGGATCGGGTGAAGGGAAGCGGAAGGGACTGGCAGAGCAGGCAAAAGGTGAAATGGAGAAGAAAGAGACTGCGTTTTTACTGAATAAAACGAATTACAAGCGAAAGTTTGTTTAATAACTCCGACGCCTAGCCTCAGCACAGCACAATGTATACAAACTTCCGTAGACGTGAATCAGAATAAAACAAAACGTTGACAATTTCCAGCCGCGGAAACTCACTTGCACAGGTCTCTTCTCCCCCTCCCGCCCCAGCCAAGTGTTGACAATAAACATTTAATGAAGGCAGAGACCTGGCCGTCTCCAGACAGTGTCGGAATACTTTAAGCAGACCATTAGCATGGCTTCTTCTACTTCAAACATCGCGCGGCACAGTCTTACATTATTAAAAAAAAATTACAACGTGTGAGATAAATAATCCGTTCATAAGGCTATCTTAAGCGGTCTGCAGGAGTTCTGATGCCCCTGTACTTACTAACAGAAACTAACTGGTTGTAGATTACTCGCGCTTAAAAAATGTTAAATACAGTTAATGCAATATTAATCGCCCTTTGGTGATATAAAATGCAATATTTTCAGGCAGCTATTGAGCTTTTCCAGTGGAAGAGCTGATGAAAAGAGTCACAGCTGAATAGTGGAGAGGAAAAGCCTGGTATTTATTGCTTTTGTTTGGCTTTTGGCTACAGAGACAGGAACCTTCTAATGGGGTAAGGACATTTATTTTATCTGCAATCTATCGCTGAGAGAGCAGGGGCGGCAGATGGGGCTGGTGCGGTATTCACAGTGTAATTTAGAGCAAATCCTAATAACTAATAATGATTTATGTTAATTTTGATCATCTATGCGACTTTACCAAATCGTTGTGAAAATAGAAAGAAAAAGAAAGAGAAGCTAAATGCGAAGAGGGCTCTGAGGCTCACTGGTTTGGGAGCTGGCGTCCTGGGCTGCGCAGAATCTTAACCTGCATTCTGTTGTAGCAGCGGAAATGTAGGTATTCGAAAAGGCAGGTAGGGTACCTTTGACAGGGTCCAGAAATGTTTCGACCAGGCTAAATCTAAATTTGAGATTCTTCTCAAATCTACTGAGAATGTGAAGCCTTTGAGCGACATGCGCTCTTCACCCCAGTTTAAAACAAGACATATGTTTCAGTTGTTTTGTTTGCCTATATTAAGCTATAAAGAATCTCATGTGAGGGTGGGGGAGTTTTGGGGACTGGGAAAAGCGGGGAACAACTAACTGTGCGCTAAGCTAGGGTCTTTCCAGAGAGTCGTCTTAGTGGCTAGGTTTAAAGTGAGTTTAAGCATGGTCAGCAGTCTGGAGCGCACACTGACAAGCCTCACCTAGAAGTTCTTTAAACTCAGTACCAATTCCTGATCTTTATCTTCTGACACTTGTTTGCCAACATCAACTTAGGGAAAGCGTTTTGGCCTTTACCACCCATCTCTACCTTCCTCCTAGAAATCCCAGGTTTTTAAACTTAAACATGTCTCTTCTCTCTTGACTCCCTTGGTCGAGGGGCACCGGAACAAAACCCCGGGGGCTGCCAAGAGAAAGCAGGTTCTTCACTGAAACCGGACCGTTTTAGGCTACCGTCCCAGCAATTTTGAAAGGGAGGGTGCGCCTTGCTCCTGGCAATTTACTTTCTCGGTTACCTTTTGTGGATTTTAACGCCTCGGGGCTATAGTTTGAAAGTGAAACAGCTTCAAAGCCTTGCCTTATTAGCCCTGTATTTGAGAAACCCAGAGATGAAAACTACCTAAAAGGTTTAATAGGGCGGAACAGTATTTATTTGCCAAGCAAACAGCAAGAATGCAGTTCAAAAGCCAAGCAGTGGCTTCTCAGCAGGAGGCTGGAAGGGCAGGAGTGTGGGCAAAGCGAATTTCAAGTCTTAGTTCTGAGGTTACCGTGAATCAAATAAGCTGGGGATGAGATGATTCCTTTGATTTCTAATGTTATCTCCCTCACCCAAAATTTATATAATCCAATGTATACTCTCGGGATTTGCTCCACGTTCTTGAGTTGTCAAGACTTTTAGTAAACTTTGAGATTTTTCTTAGGAAGATGGGTTATCTCCCTAAGGATTTGATTACCAATATATTTAAAATATGAGCACACCCTTTGAAGTTGCATTTTCATTATTTTTCTATTTAAGGGCCACAGTTGTAAAACTGCATTTGATTTTATCTACTAGAAAAAAATTAAGCCACAAGGTTCAGAATAAAGTCTCCCTTTAAAATTACGTGGTTTTGTGTTTGCTTTTGAAGAATATCTATTAGTAACTGTACTGGTACTTTACTGCTAGTATTCTGCGTATAAAGAAGACTTTAGGCAAAATAAATCTTTAAACAAAATAAATCCAGGCAGCTGACGTTGGCTGTTTGCTGATGGGGTACTCAGGAGCTGAGCCTGTTTGTGAGCTTGAAGCTGAGCCGCCACGTGCATATCCATATACAAACAGATGTAACCACAGCAGTTTTTTCCCCCTTCAGTTGTTGCTGAATGTAACCGAATCTTATTTCTAAATTTCACTCAATTCGGTCTCAGTGTTTCAGCACCAGCAGCTACTCCCCTAAAGTGGAAGAGTGGTTGGTACATTATTGAAACTCTCTATCAAACAGCTCTAGGGTGCAGACTTTCCGCAAATGCTGGCTCTCAATGAGGTCTGACTGCACATAAGCCCCTAATATGTTAATGGCCGTAGGGGATGCCTAAGGTACTATCTCAAGCTGCTTCGCACACCATATGTCAGGCCGTTAGCCACATGGATCTATTAATCAAAAGGAGCTGGAGAAGGAGGGGAAGCTCTTGGAAAGGGAATGGGGGAGGGGAGAGGGAAAGAGAAAGCATTTAAAACCCTTCCAGTTACTTTTCTTTTATTTACAAAAGGAATAAAAAATATTTTTTAAAAAAATCAACGCAGCTTTCCTTTGTATTCGGTGGAAGACTGTCCACAAACGTCTACCAAAGAATTAGTGTTGTGTCTGGATGTGGTATATAGAAGGAAATTTTTCCTCTAGGGTGCCTGTATTTAACAACTTTTATAAACAAGACTGTCTAGGCACACACATGTACACACAGACAAACTTTTTTGTAATGTGTGTTGTTTATAGATGAATTTTATTATAACTGTGGGAAGAGTGGGGGGATGTTTATTATAGGGACACAAGAAAGGCATAGAGGGAAGTGTCTGGGGATTTATAATGAATATGTAATACATTAATATATATCTGCATGGGCAATTTTTTTTAAAACCACCCCTAGTTCCTCTGACACATTTACATTTTACATTTTTGCCCTCTCCTCTAAGCTGGTTTATAATAAATTAAACTGTAGAATATCCAGGTGGGAAAAGCATTAAATAAGAAAACATTAAAAAAAGAAACCTCACCCCTCTCATTGGTGCTTTGGAATACCTTTCAATGTTTGAACTATGTTTCAATTATATATTTAGTTTAGAAAGTTTGTGCAACATTAGAAACAATTCTACTCAAAATGAAGAAGCTATAAATAAATGCTGTGCATGCTAAAGTCTATCAGAAAAAATAAAATTGACTAAGTGATAAACATATATATCATATGCCTAAAATACATAATTATTAAATAAATCAAATGATTATATTAATTTTAAAAAGGTTAGAAACTATGCCAGAAACAGAGCAATGGAGGAAAAAAATAATTCAGATAACTTTAAAACTTAACTTTTCTTCACGTTCAGTCCTAGCTGAGACTAGAGTAAATATAAAATCAAAAGTCAATTTTCATTGATGGTGAGGTTAAATAACGTGAAAGATTACCAAATTTCTATTTAAAATCTTTAATAAGTGATATAACCTGGGATAAATGCCATTGAAAATGTCTTCTTTTAAACTATTGCCATGATTAATAAGCTTATACTGCAGAAGTTAATTTTTACTATATGGAGTTTACTGATCTTATATTTAAGTGTGTATTGATATTTATTGTGTGTACTGATCGCTTACACATACTCAAGAGCAGACCTATCATATACACCAGAAGACCTCATAATTAGCATACATACTCACAGCATCCTATTACATTGGGTGTGTAAAGAAGAAAGGCAGAAGAATGTTCTCACTCAAGATTTAAACATACAACAACGGCAAGGGTGAGACTGTGTTTAATTATAAGAAACAAAAATTATCTTAGTGCCATTACAGTATTACCAAATACAGGTGTTGTACTTTGTTCTGTGTGTTATATCTTTGTGTTAGTTTTACAGTTCTCCGAAAGCATCCATCTATCTTAGATACAGGGAAAGGTTAGCATTGGCATCTGCTTTAATAAAGACTCTGCTACTTTAGGTTGTTTGGTTTGACTGGGAAATCCTAAGTGACTCAGTAGAAAAGAAAGGGGGGGTGGTCCATTTAAAAATGGGGAGTTCCGGAGTACAGAACTAAAGTCGGTCTGTAAATGTGGAGAATTCTAACGCACACTTTCATCTAGGAGATGAGGAATACGTAGAGGTGCATCACCCTGATTGCAAGAGTAGCTAGGTAGGGAGAGACACTTTTTAATCTTTAAATTTTGGTGCAAGCCACTAGCCTTTATTTCTTCCCCTGTAGTTAAAAGGTAGCCCATATATCTGTCGCTTTTGGTTTCCAAAGACTCGTAACTTAATTCCTTCAGGCTATTCATCAGCACAGTAATTAAACTAGCAAATGGATGTAAATAAAGTGAAATTGGTTTCATGACAGATGAGGCAAAGAGGCCTCTGACATGAAACAAGGCAGGGCAATAATGATTTCAGCGGCATCAGGCCGTGGAAGGAACCCCAGCTGGATTTATTAGGTACTGTGGTGATTTGCTGGAAGCGGGCAAGACACGAGCACTCTTTAATTTGACAGGAACTTTGCATCCTAAAGAGCATATTGAAATATAAATCTGGAAATAAATTCCGGCAACTGTAAACAGAAGTATTTTGGGGAAGATGATGCTAGCCAGTGTTGTGTGTCTTAGTTTGTTTTTGAAAAAGCAATTCTTCTTCCTAATAGAAAGGTTTAATTTGCTGCAAGTTATTAGCTAATCCTGGGAGCAACAAGGCGCAACAACCTATCATGTGTTCCTTTGTGGTGGGTTCTATTGCTAGTGTTGGTTGATTTTTAAGTTGCCAGGTGTACTCTCCAGGGAGGTCACCTTGTATGGATGATTTTTAAAGGCCAGCATAGTGAAGACATGTGTGCAGTTTAGGGGTCCAGGCTTGCATAGAAAGAGAATATAGTAAACTGGGAGAGAAGCCCGGATGAGTGATTGGTTTTCCAGATTGGCATTATTATTGCATTTAAATAAATATCTGGCTCAAGTTTATGGCTTCTAGTGGTCTGAGGCTAGTCACCCAGAAAGCAAAATTCTGATTTCAAGAACATGTTATCTCAGAGTCTTTAATAAGACAAAGTCTTAAAATCAGATGTAGTTTTGTCTCTATACAACAAGAAGCTCCATAAACCAGATGTGATAGTGAGAATCATGCTATAAGAGAAGGAGGCATCAGAAAAAGAAGTAAGAAGAAAGAATGTGTACTTGGTGGGGGCAACAGGACACAAAGGGAAGCTGAGTCCCCCTCCCTCTAAATAAACACGTCATATATAAAATAAATAAATGACGTTTTTTTCACACCAGAAACAGATTAGTCTCCTTATCCATGAAAATACCAGAAGCGAACTGCTATGTTTTTAAATTTGCTCTCAATTGTTTAAAATTTCTTTCAAAAGAAAAGAGATAATAAATTCCCCCCAAATCTTCCCTGTGAGGTGTCTGAGCTTCCTTAAGCTGCAAGACAAAATTTCAGCACCTCGGCCAGCGCAACCATGGGCCTGCTGCTTTTAACACCAGAGAAGAGAAATCCATACTCCTAAACTATGTAGGTAATTTAATTATTTACCAGTGGCTCCTGATCTTCAACTGGAATGCTAGAATGTCCCAAGTCCTCAAACTACACAGAATTATGTTTTATAAAATTAGGGACATAAGGGAGAGTATGTGACCAATGAAACATAATGAAAAAAGAAAAGAAAGAGAGGAAGGGAAAGAAGGAAAGAAAGAAAGAAAAAAAGAAAGAAAGAAAGAAAGAAAGAAAGAAAGAAAGAAAGGAGGGAGGGAGGGAGGTAAAGAGGGAGGGAGGAAAGGAAGGAGAAAAGAAAGAGAGAAAGAGAAAAACATTCTATGCATTCTCCTTCCAATATAATTGTTGGTGACTTTCAGACCAGGAAAGAATTTATTAAGAAACTCAATTGGCTTTCTCTCTCTGAGGCTGTCTCCTTTTTTTTAAACAGAAAAATATGCCTAATTATTTTAAAGTTCCTTTCCAATTGTGAGACATGGGCAAGTCCTTTAATTATAATACAGTGTGAACAGGGGGAGCATATGGAGGAGAATGTCAAGAAGAGGGTGCTAGGGGCAGCTCCTCGGAAATCTGTATTCATTTCTGGCTCTTATTTGTTCAGTAATCTCTACCATCATAACTAAATCTTGAAGCACTGATGTAGTTCGAGTTGTTGTTGACTTAACGTCAAAATTCAATCACTGGGGGTTTTGCATCAGCCAGGCTACTTATTTGTCTAATAAATCCGTCATTTTGTAAGAAAAATATTTGAGCAGCCGTACTTGACCTCTTGGTATCCACAAGTCACATTTATTTCTCCCAGTTTACAAATGCAAAATCGAGATGATCATCTAACGCCCGAGGAACTGTGTTGATTTCTGATTGGATTTTAGATGGAAATGTCTATTTTAAATACCTTGTGATTAAATTGTACACATAATAGAATCCATGCATTTTAAACTCATTCCTGCTTGGAAACTTAACAACCTAGACTGCTAGTCATACATACCGATGCCAAAAAAAAAAAAAATAGGTCAGACCACCCCACCCACATTTTTTCAATAAGTACTAAAATTGACCCATAATTGGAAGACTTAACTAGTTTATTTTGACCATCTCCCCACACTCCCCAATGGAATCTAGTTCACCGTGGAGCAGAGAGTACTGTAATTTATGCAGGAGAGAGGAGGGTTTATGATCTCAGTCTCAGAGATAAGACACACAGGACCAGCCTGAGATTTCCAGTCCTAGGGTTAGAGTCTCGAACCTCCTGGTAAACAACTGAGGTTTAAGAAAATTCATATTGCCATCTGTTAACGTTAGTTAATGGGAGTAATGTGTTATAGTTGCTTGAACTAATTTCATTTTCTCTCAGCCATGTGCTTAGAAATTGCTAGAGAAAACCTAGCTCTCTCTCTCTCTCCTTCCCTGTAGAATATTTTAGTGTAAAGACTATTTTACAACTTAAGTATCTTCCCAAAATCTTTGGCTAAGTCGTCAAGTTCTTTCACAGAGTTTCCCTGTTCAGTGAGAACATTCCATCTCTCTGTGGTGGAAAGAGGCTTAATAGAAAGAAATAAAAATCTGAACCAGACTTGAAGACTAGTTTTGCCAGTTAGTATGTGACTTAGAGCAGTGGACATTAAAACTGGAACAAGGAGTTGATGTGGTTACCCTTAAGACTTGTCTTAGGTTTAGGTTTGCAATCCAGGCTTGGTGTAGACGAAACTGATATTGGTGAAATTTGGGGCTCCCTTGTGCTTTCTTACCCTGGGTGTGTGTAGTGGCCACCTGCTTGTGTGCACTGTTCAATAACTAAAGAACATGTAAAGAAAGCGACATGAGCTTGTTTGGCTCTGAAATCACTGCGATGGTTGGAACTCACATAGAACAGGTTTTAGATCAAAAGTGGTCTACAAGGGGCTCCTGAACTCCCACTGCCTCAATCCCGTGTCTGCTCTAGGCCTGCACTTCTCTGGATCTCATGACCTCTTGCTGAGTTTGGAGACTTTTCTCCCTTGTTCACTGTACGCTGCAACTTCTGAGACCATGGACTTCCCAGAGTGGTGAGGATGGGGGTTTTCTGCTGTTACCGTCCCCCTCTTTTCACACAGTCTTGGTCATAAGGAGCTCAGTCCCAGAGGTCCTAGAGGCCCCAGGGAGGGGCTCTGATGCGGTTTCTGTGTTGGGCAGAAGTGTGGGAGGAAAGTTTTCCCATGCGAGACCTGTGAAACTCCACCATAAAGTCTTTCCCATGGGTGTATTCCCCACAAAGTCGCAGGGGTCCTAACCCCAGAACTTCTGCATCTGCCCCACATTACCTAGAGGGGTCGCTAGTGAGCAACAAATGGGTCCTCAGAAGTCGCCCAGGCAGGAGGTAGAATTTCTACCTCAGCATGTTTGGAGCTTGCTCCGCAAAGCTTAGGAGGTGCTTGGTGGCAAGCCGGCCATCTGAGAGGCTACTGAGATCTAGGACGCTCTGCCTATAGGAGTCATTTCTGAGCCTTTCTTATATCACTTCCATTTCCAAGCTGGCCCTCCTGACACCAGTAACTTTATTTCCATTTTCCTCTCCTAGACCTTAAGACACTTAACACATTCAGAGAAAACCACCAAGTCAAAAACCAAAACAAAATAAAAATCCTCAAGTCTTTACCCAAACTTCCCATTGACCAGTTGCTAGCACACGCAGCTCACAGTTCCCAGGCTCCGGAGATCTGAAAAGGCAGGTTCTGTGTGCCTAGGTTCTTCCGGAGGTCTGACTGAACATATACACCACTCCTGTCATAAAGGAGTAATTCTTGAGTAGTGACAAAACCAGACTGAAGTGAAAAACTTTTCCAATATTTGTTTCTATCACAAAAAAAAAAAAAAAAAAAACGTGAATCTTTCAGAGGCATCCCCACTTCCCAATGCTCCCTGATTCCCGGAAGTTATGGAGAAAAACAGGGGAGCTATTCTGGGTGTCTTTGACTGGGCCTTAAGATGTGGGCCCTTCTGAAGGAATGCTACTCCTTGAAATCAAGTTGGGGAGGTAGGGATATATCTGTAATGGACTAAGACGTTGCTGCCTAGGACAGAGTTAGCTCGGGTTTCCGCTAATTATTAATGTTGGGGCAAGGATTTTTGCACTTGCATTTCTGTTTTTCGGTTTTTGGTCTATTTGGGCCAATGATTCCATCAGAAGAGTGTTGGAAAGTTGCGGTTATTTTCATGTGCAAGGCTTGAGCTACTCTGTGAAGGCAACTGAGAAAGAGGCGTGGTTCGAAAGATGAAGTCCGTATGTTTGCAATGTGGATAGATTTTAAAGCTCTGGTGATTCTAAATTAGATGTAATTTGTGGGCAAAACCGTATTTAAATGCTCAAAAAATTCTAGGTGGCAAGGTTAATACCCAGGACCTCTGCCAGTCAGTTCTAACACCTGAGCTCTGACTCCAGCCCCCACTTATAGGGTCAAAAGTTAGTCGTCACCTACAATAAAAGTAGCTTCAAGCTTGAAGTTTTTAATGACAGCAGAGTGCTCCACTAGCTTGGAGATACCAATGTTAGCTTGTGGAAATAGATGTTCTGCACTGTAGTTATTAAAAACTTATAAAATCTTAAATCAATATGAATTAATTTAATTATGATTTGTAATTGCATTATGCATGATCAATTTGAAACACTACTTTAAAGATAATTAGAGTTAGGGGCTGTCACTCCAGACTCCCCTAATCGTTTAATGAAAAGGAATGCCATACACTCTCTACCTTTGGGTTAAACCTGTAAATTACACTAAATGCTTATTTTCCAATAAAAAAATATGGTAAAATAATTGTACACTTTATAGACATATTTTATGACTCAATTGTAAATGAGTAATGGATTTTCTTGGTGGAACTGTATTCTGCGTTTTTCCATGGACCTAGTTAAGTATTTATTAGGGTTGATTGAGCTGTCAGTATTTTTTTTTCAGGATCAGACCTCAAGGATTTGAATGAAGACTAACTTTTATGTAAAAATATCATGCTGTCCTCGAAGCTTGTGCCAAGAGGTCACTGCAGATGCAGGTCCTAACTTAGCATAATGGGCTTAACATTTCCATGACATCATCAGGGAATCTGAAAGAGTCTAAGGATAATCAGAGTGGTCATTCAGGAGAAGAGTAAATATTTTATGAGGATATATAGAAGACAGGAAAGATGGTCAGAAAGGTGATTCTCAGCTCCTTAGAGTTTCGAGAATGAAGCGTTTCGGCTATGCCCCGAATTAGCTGAAAGCTGAAAGACCTGCCGCGTATCCTGGAATTAGCCAGCTGAATTTGAGAGGTTCAGAAGGGGACTCGTGCCAGGGATTCATTTATATAAGGTTGCTTTTGTTTCCCTAACTTTTCATGCATTTCTCAGTAGGAAGGATTTATCCTTTATGGGCTAGCATGCAGGAGTATACAGTCAGTACTCTCCTGGCCCTAATTTTTTGTGTTGGTTTCTTAATGTTTTCTGGTACTGTAAGATAGGCTCTTTATTTTTAAGATGATTGTTGAAATTATCAAGAGCATGCTACAAATATTTGTGAGTGATATAAATCCAGTAAGTTTATATTTATTTATTTTCTTCCTTATGCAAAATAATATTTTATTATCCGTACTCTGTAGGTCTTGATAGGTTAACCGTTATCTGCCATCAGATTTCTACTCCTAACTCCAGACAGATATTAAAAAATGTGCATACCGAAAAAGAAGTAATAAAAAACACACAAAACGACATAGTTAACTTAAGCATTTTCTTAAAATAATGATATGCATATATTTGGTTTTTCATGACAGTTTCTCTGTGCAGCCTTGGCTGTCCTGGAACTATAGAGCAGGCTGTATATATATATATAACTGTAGTGCAGGTTGGTCTTGAACTCACAGAGATCCACCTGCCTCTGCCTCCCAAGTGCTGGGATAAAGCTGTGTGTCACCATGCCATGCTCAATGTGATCATTTTTATCAGACTACAAGTGAGCAAAACTAAGCAATATGTTGTTGTTTGAAAAGTAGTCAAATGTTTTCCATATGGTTAGACACACTCACTCAAGTCCAATATTATTATTTATTTGTCTTACTTTAGATTGTGTGTTTTAAATGTCTGATGTGAACTATTAAAAATGTCCTATGGAATAAATACTGAGTCTTCTTGAGTTTATGGGTTCTTTTTTTTTTTTGCAAGAAAATTCACTTGATACTTCTAACACAATTGTTTTTTTTTTTAATTATTCTCTGCAGAAGACACAAATGCATTAAGTTCTGGGAAGAGAAAGTAAAACATTTTAAACTGTAAAAATTAATGTTTTCCCTGAAAATCTTTTCATTTCAACACAGTCCCTATCCTGGACAGCTTAGAGGTTGCCAAGCCACTAGGACATTCCTAGTCTTGTGCATGTGACATCTCAGGAATATGTTTCCTTTCTGTAGCCTCTGTTTGTGCCCCTGGGTTTTCAGCCATAATAATGCCTTCTAAAAGAAAAGCATATTTTTTATCTTTGTATTTCCCCAAATGACTTACACAGCACGCGCGCGCGCGCGCACACACACACACACACACACACACACACACACACACACACGCTATGCTCTGCTATAAATACATATGTATAAAGGTATATGTATGTGTATATATGTGTTACTGTACATATAGCAGATTATAAAATATCATACATGTTCAAGTTAAGGAATACAAAGTTTTCCCTTATAATCACATTGAACACACATAAATGACACAGTTTCTTGCTCCTCTTTCCAATAGTGCCAGTTTATACTGGTGTTCTCATCAAGGCCGGCAAAAGGCAATACCGTTCTTTTTATTATTGGGTTTTGATCTTAAAATTAGGTTGCATTGATCTGAATTTGGTTTCACAAACGCATACCATTTTATTTGAAGTAATTTAAATAAATTAATATTTTAAGTGTCATAATTTCTCTCTATAATTTGTGTTATAAATTCCTGTGCAATTATGTCATGTCATTTCAATTAGTTATAGACTGCTTCCATGATCAAAAGCCCCAATCTCTTGACCTGAACTGCAACTACACTCCATTATTTATGCTGTCATGGGCAGGTCTTGTGTTAAAAATTTGGCATTATGTGGTCACCAGATATTAACTCGCGAGCGTCTGTGGATGATTTATCCTGACTTTCCCCTTTGCGCAGCCAGTGAACATGGCACTGTAATGATTCCTGCAAGTGGGCCAGTCAAATGCCAAATGAATCATCCCTTTATCAGATGCCATTTAGCAAGTTTTGATTCTTAGTACTGGGGCTCGGGGAATTTTATTTTCTGATATATCTTAAAATGCTTTAGAGTAGGTACTATGATTACAGAAGACTAGCACCACAGAGTGATAGGTGCTAGATCCTAACTCCTTTTATTGTAACAGAGTAACTTTTATGATTGACACTATAACTAGATCAGTGCATCAACTAGCACAGTGTTACTTTATGAAACACTGTAACTATTGGTTTCCAGTATGGGAAAGAGCTATTAAAGCTTTTAGACCCGGAAATGATGCTAGTGGGTCATGCCACAGAAACATAAATGAGGTTTTTTTTTCTATTTTTAAATAGAAAATTCAGTTTTCATTTTAAAACACCAAAAAAGTTTTATTTAAAATGACCTTTGTACTTCTACTGTCTGAACTGGAAAAATGCCTCTTACCCTCCAAGTCTTTCTTTGTTAATATAAAACAAAAGATAACAAAGCCAAAACACCTGCAATATTTTAGACCTAAACTTTTTTTCTGTAATTTTTTTGTAATATCAAAAAAAGCCCCAAACGATAAAAAGAACTGGTTTTGGGCATGTACATTAAATTTCATGACTTCAAGCCGTAGTGACCCAGCATCTTGTTAATCAAAATCCATATTCTCTTCTTATTTCCAGCTGTTTGCCAAACAAAGAGAAGACAAAACCTCCACGCTTGCGCATTTCTACATTAAATGTGGAAACATTAAAAAAATTAGATTAGGAAATAGAAGAATATAATGACCTTACACTCAATCATATGCTGCCAGCTAAGTGTTTGAGACTGAGAAATTGCTCTAATGAAGCTATTTGAAGGCTTTTGTGGACAACTGCTTCCTCTTTGAAGATTAAATGAATGATGTTGATGTGATTAATCTTAGTACAGGGAGTGATGCAGCAGCTAGGAAATACCTTGGTGATTTTCATAATTAAACTGAATCAACATTTCAAAGAAATGCCAGTGTTATCGCTTGTATATTAGAATTATGTTCATTAGACGGAAGAAACAAATAATTTGAGCAAACAAGATTTTCCTTCTGGTGTATTGAGACTTCTGTCATGTCTCAGAGTATCTTAGTATAAATCATCATTACTGCTTAATTTTATCCTGGCTTTCTTGGCTGTGTTTGTGCTTCAGTATACACTGCATTGTTGCTGTGATAGACTAGAAACATCTCACTGCTTCTTTACTCTCAGATTTTTACATTTTGTCTTCCGTTAACCTCATTTCTGGGCTAGCTATCTGCTTACGTGAAGTAAGATTTCGGAAATTTAAGTTCTGGTTATGTGAGGCATTTTGGAATTGTTCTGCCACCCTGCAAAGATCCAAGAAAATCATAGCTCCAACAAGCCCCTGCGACTTTGCTATATTTAGAGCTCACAGCACACTTTTAAACTTATGCATTGATTGTTACAAATTTTATATAATATTTACTAAATTATTACTAAATTCATTTACTAATTTCTAGTACTTCTTTTTTCTTTTAGTAAGGATTTGTACTTTTTTTAAAATGCTTTGTGGATAATTTAAAGGAGAAAAATATTTAGCACCATTCCCTATCAAGATGTGTGAATTTGGCTTGGTAGGTCATTTTGGGGCAGTTCTGAGTTCTCACTGATTCAGTAGAAGCACATGTCTTACTTCCTAAATCATCACTTCAAATCCTTTTAATTTCTAGGTATCTCACAGACTCTTACCTTTCCTGGTTGTTTAAAAAATTAAGAAATAATTTTTCTTTTCTTTTTTTTAAAAAAGGTTTTGCATATGGGTGTTTGTCTGCATGGATATCTGGGTACCACATGCATGTGCTGGTCCCTCCAGAGGCTGGAGGAGGGTATTATATCTGCTCGGACTGGAGTTACAGAAGGTTGTTAGCCACCTTGTGAGTGCTGGGAAAAAGCAAGCCTGTGGTCTGACCTGTGGAACCATCTCCCCAGCCCCAGGACATATTTCTTTTTGTTGGGACTAATTGAGTCCTAGCCTTCAGCTGCTCTTCCCTGTCTAGAGCCTTCTAATTGAAGTTACTAGAAGCTGTGCCTAGTTTAGAGGATCAGAAAATGGGATTTTCACCTGTTGCCCATTGACTGCAGTGTATTTAAGCCTCCATGGTGCTATTAAAGATGGGCTTTTGGTACCAGTGTTGGAAGGTGTGTGTGTCGGTCTGTCTCTGCGTGTGTATTCTCTACCGCCAGCGCCTTGCCCGAAGCTCGTGAACTGGGTTCTAGTGCTTAGTGCGCAGACTGGGGCCGCGGTGCGCGGCACTTTTGACATCACAGATAAAGTACACAATTTGAGTTCAATCTGTAGACTTAAATCAGATGAGTTTGGTAGGTGTTACCAAGTCACAGATGAGGGGGAAAAAATTCATCCTTAAACCTGTTTTTCTTCCACTGTTGTAGTGTGGGAAATACTAAAATAATCAGGTACCAAAAGCAGCCAAGGGACAAGACTTCTGAAAGAAACAGTGTACCTGTATTGACATAAAATGTTAGTCCATAGTTCCTGTTGCAGGACACTAAGATGTAGTTGGGATGGTCTGTAATTTATTGACATTTTTTTCACAAAGTATGGTCGTTTGAATGAAAATGTCCCTGATTGTGTAACATGAATAATAAAAACCCAGAGACAGAAATTGGGGTTCAATCTAAAAACCAGAATTAAGCAAGGCAGCCAAGCCACCAGAGAAGTCTTACTTCTACCAAGGCTGGGCAATCATAGACTAAATTGACTCAGCCTCTCTCTCCTTCCATTTTATATTCCCTCTAGTGCTAGGACTTAAGATGTGTGACTCCCTGGGACTGGGATTAAAGGGGTGAGCTATCACCTCCTGGATTTGTTTCTGCATTGATCGGGTGTAGCCCAGGGTGGCCTTGGACTCACAGGGATCCGTCTGACTCTGTCTCCCAAATCCTGGCATTAAAGGTGTGTGTCACCATTGCCTGACCTCTAGTGGCTTTCACTTTGCCTCTGGTCTTCAGGCAAGATTTATTTATCAAAATACAAATAATATACCACTACGCTATAGACTCATAGGGACTGGCACTTTAGGAGGTGCATTCTTGTTGGAATACTTGTATACTTGTTGGAGGAAGTGTGTCACTTGGGGTGGGCTTTGAGGTTTCAAATGCTCAAACCAGGCCCAGTGTCACTCTCTTCCTATTGCCTGGTGATAAGATACAGATGTAGAACTCCCAACTACTTCTCCAGCACCATGTCTCCCTGAGTGCTGCCATGCTTTCTGCTTTATCAATGATGGACTAAATTCTGAGCCTGTAAGCCTAAATTAAGTAGTTTCCTTTATAAGAGTTGTCATGGTCATGGTGTCACTTAACAGCAATAAAATCAAACTAAGATTAAAAAGATACCTTCCTGTGTTGTTTGACATACCACATAGTCTCCTGTGGACCAGAGCTGCTAGTTAGCCGCGACAGCCAATGAAAGCTGAGATCACCTTCCCACATATAAAACAAATGTGTTCATTTGAAATAGACTTTCCGGCATTGAACACTAATGACAAAAAACAAAAACAAAAACAAAAAAAAACCAAAAAACAAAACTGAATCAAAAGCCCAATTTCCCCTCAAATCTTTCCTCTCTTGCTGAAACAAAACAGGAAAACAGGACAAGAGAAGGGGCCACTCAGGATTCTGGACTGAGGAGACACCCTGCCTAGGAAGAAAAGCTCAGAAAATCTCCCTTGTGTTACAAACATGGGTGAGATAATGAAACCAAAGGAACATGGCTGGCAGAGGAAGAAGGAGTTCGGGGCTGTGCAGAGAGGGATTCAGTTTGCATGGGGAGCACACAGTCTGATACACTGGGCCAGTCTATGGGGATGGTGGCAGCCATGCAAAAGGAGCAAGGAGTATTGGGGCAGACCTTAGTTTATATGAAGTGAACCCTGTGTCGATGGGTCGGGCTGAGGGAAAAGCTGAAGTCATATTTAAGCAGACCTTGGTAAATAGAGAGCCCTGCTCTGTTGGCAATGCCACCGTGTGACTGACCTGAGTCTCATGCACCCTTGAGGGGATGCTCTTCTGGAAGATTCGAATATAATTCATTGCCTTCTCTGGTGTCTGGTTCCAGAGAACTGGCGGTGGAAAGAGACAATTATTCAGTAAATCAATCTTCCCAGAACACTTCTTTTCTGGAACACTGTAAAGAGTTGGAAGCACTGAGAAGCTCTTGCTCAGCGGATATCCTGACTGTTCCGTACTCCTCAGCTTTCTGCCTTCATCGTCCCCCTTAAGTTCCCTATGAAGCTCAGGATGATTAGTTCTGAACAGTTCACACTCGGTACAACCTTTTTTAAAAAGCAGAACCTTGGATGTGTATTTATTTGTCCTCATTCATTTCCCTTTCTTCTTTCTTTTATTTGTGTGTGTGTGTGTGTGTGTGTCTAAAACACATGTCTTATGTCTCATAGCTGAGTTTTCTTTAGTAAGGAATTTGTAAAGAAAAGCTGACACTGGGGAAATTTCTCAGCCCATTTTTTTTCTCCAGGTAACCTGTGCAGCTCTAAGCACCTTTCAGACAGTGTGCACATTTGGTCTGTCTCTCATGGACAGAAATCACAAAGGCAGAGGGGACATCAAAATGGAATGACAGTGGTCCTGGAACTCCGACTGCTGGATGCCATTCTCTGGGATTCACTAAAAATAAACATGCATTGATTGCTGCAGTATTCTCTCTTGATTTGCCAGCAGTGAAAAGTCATCTCATGATCCCTGAAACTCGAGAGAGGCTTTGCGTTGTTGAGATGTAGCAAAACACATTTTTAAGATTGCCTTTTATACATTCACCCTCTTAGGAATTCAGGTTTCAGCACAGTATCTCTGATTTTCTGATTGCCCAGTTAATTTCTACATATACCCGTCTTCTTCACTCTGTTGTACACATGACACATGGTATTTCCCTTCTCTTGCTCCCCTCCCCCCTTTTAGTGCGCATACCCCTGTGTGCACCATGAATACTGTACACGTATAGACCATGCACCAGAGTGTACGGGTACACTGACTTTGTTTATATATGGAAGTCCCAATAGGAGTCTTCACCTATCACTCCCTGCATAATTGCATTGAGGTGGGGTGTCTCGTTGTGCCAGAAAGCCCACTGTTTGGGCTAGGATGCCTGGCTAGTGAGCTCTCGGGGCCTGCCTGTTTCTATTCCTCCTTACACCCGTGTTGGCCTTTCTACATGAGTACTGGGAATTTGAACTTAGGTTCCCAGGCTTGCAGGCCAAATACTCTTACCTCATGAGCCACCCCCCTCAACCCAGTCTTTGTTTTTTCTTTTTCTGAGATGAGTTTCACTGTGAAGAGCAAGCTGGTCTAGACGTCTTGCTCCTTCCGGTGCCTCCCACGTGTTGGGATCACAGGAGTGTAGCTCTCTGCCTGTGCGTTCTTCGTGGCCGAAGTCACTCTGTAGGTGCACTCCAGTTCGACAAGCATTATTGTTACCACATAAACTAAACTCCCTTTCAGAGATGGAGAGCCTTTGTCTATAGCCATGCGCTAGGCACCAGAGGGTTGGCACAAGTGTGTACTCTCTCTTGTTTGTATCTTTCGGCTTTGTTCTTGCTATCACAGTAAAAGGAAGAAATTAGTAAGCTAGGTGGTCACATAAAGGAAGGATTAAAGAAAAAGCTAGAAAAAAAAAACTCTTCGGATTTGGTGTCCTCAGCCTGGGGACAGTCATGTCCCAATTTCATTTGACTTTCTCTACAAATCCCATTCTTCTACCCTAATAAGTATAACTTCATATAACTCAACTATTTTTGAACATTGCTATTAACCCTTGTTGTTAATTAGGGACTCAGAATGCCTGGGCTCTCATTCTGATTCTACTTCTATTAGCTCCGTTACTGGAGTGAAATATTACATAAATTCTCCATGTTTTGCATCCCCCACCAGTGAAGTGGAGACAAGAATATATCCCACGTCATTGGCCGAGTGAGAATTTAATAGATTAATGTCAAAACATTTAATGCAGTTCCAGGTCATAATGCCCGACTAGAATAAACACTGGGGGTTTGCCATAGTTTATGATTTTGTAGTTTTCCTCCAGTAATCTGCTAAATATTGGAAAGTGGAGGCTATACTTATTATCTTTATCTCCAGCAGTGTTGAGAGACGACTGTCCATGAAGAGACATTTAAACATTTTCTCAAGGATTGATGGTGTCAATTAAAATATCTCTTATATATTTTAAGTGGCTAGAGAAATGTGCCAGCCCACAGAAAACAAGAGCATGAACCCCATTAGGAGAGCTCCAATTTGACGAGCGTTCCCGTCACACAGAAATTAACAGGAAAATGAGCAGTTGCTCGAATCTTCCCTTCACAGACAGGGAGCCTTTGTCTACAGCCACACGCCAGGCACCAGAGGGTTGGTACAGTGTGCCCGGTCTCTAGTTTTCCTTAGTTTTTCTATCACAAAAAAAGAAAGAGATTAGTAAACTAGGTGGGCTGCATAAAGGGGGGATTAAAAAAAATAGAAAAACCTCATAACTTTGGTGATTGGTAGGGTTTTCCCCTCTTAATTATGCTTTCATTTTTTTAAAAAAATATTTGAGAACTTTATAGTCTTTAATCTCAGTAATTCCAAACCTTATACTTTAAGCCTGCTGGATGTAGGATGTATCTTTTGTGCCCACTAACTTAAAAAAAATTCCAAAGGGAAACCAAGTTGAGATCTTCAGACAACAGAGTATGAGCAGATCATATAGGCACTTTCACATCTTCTACTATATCACATATCAGATTATGTTACTCATATTCCTAAGTTCATATTCACACTCTTTACTAGTCTCCTAACAGACCACTTTGGCCATCTTTGTAGTCCCGTGATATTCCGCTAGGGAAAAATAACTCAGGAAAACCAGTCCAACGAAGGAATCACAAAGGATGAATGCATGCCTCTGTCTCCTTTATATATTTTATACATTGCTAAGAAGCTCTATAGATCCTTCTTACGTGGGTACAACTGATGCCACGTTCTCATTCTCTTTGTAGCAAGAGTGGAGAGGTTTAGGGAGTGAAGGTCAAGAGCACTCTAGAATTACAATCATATTCCAGTTACTGAAGGACCGTTAGATGCTGTGTGTAACGCAAGACGGTGATGGAATGAACAGTGTGCATGTGTGTAAGCTGTGCCTGGCAGAGCAAGTTATAGAGACAAAGCAGAGATCAGATATGATAGGATGGAGCAAGGTGGAAGGCTGGAAGTTTGTTAGGATACATACTAGCCTCACTGCTTAAGTAGTTTTGTTATCTGGGCACATTGTAATGTTACATTGTTTCTTTCTAAGCAAGTATTAAAATTATATCCAGAATATAAAATGTGTTGACAGAGAGTCTACTATGAAGACTATGTGGAAAATTATAATCACTCGTAAAAGGTGAGGGAAGGCTCAGTCAGCAAATTGCTTGTTGCCCATGCGTGAGGGCCTGAGTTCAGTTCCCGAGCACCCGCATAATACGGTGAGGTGTGTATATATCCAGAACTCGGGAGGCTACGACAGGAGAATCTCTGGGGCGCACCGACCAGTCCAGGCAGATGACAAGGCCCAGGCTTGGGGAGAGACACTCTGCCTCAAGAGATAAAGTAGAGAAAGAGACCAAATGTGAGCCTCTGTGTTACCCTCCCCACTCTCTCCATCTCTTCCTCTATTTCTCAAAAAGTTAAATAAAATCACTTTTCTAAGAAAGTTTAATTTACCTAAACTATGAATATAAAGTAATTTTCACTTAGAACACCCACATTGCTTATTTGTGCCTTGATTCCTGGTGTTTAAAGCCAATTTTCAAATGAACCATTGAAATTCTCTAATGCTATATTTTCAAGTAGTTCCAATTAGACCCCAGTTTCTAATTTAAAATAGCCATAGTTCTGTGTGAATCCCATTTCTTTCCAAAAAGCGCACATCAAGAAAAATTGCTATTGAAACTTCTACTGGAGCCAACATAACACATTTATGTTCTGCTTTTTTTTTTCTTCTTGTTCAGCCCTCTTCCTTGACCTAAATACACTCCAGTTGGACTCTAAGATTCAGAACATCTGTCTACAACCTTGTGCAGAATCCCTCCGGAGGCCTAGTGTTGCTCTTTATTGTATGGTACTAACCACAGTAGAGGCCATGAGCACATTTAGTTTCCCCAGGGTACAAGGTTGCTTTAATTGCCAGCGACAGCAACTTATGCTCTTGTGACTGCTCGCTAGTCTATACATTTACACGGATCCTGTGGCATTACTGATGGATCCAGTGTAATTCCATTATGTCTGTTTTATATTTTTTAGAGAAATGTTTTCTGTTTTCTTTCTTTGGATTTTTTAGAGGTCCAGATCCCTGTGTGTCCTATTGTTCATTGTGCCTGTTTATTTGTATGATTTAAACTAATAATGCCATAGGCAGATAGGTGTGGTGTCAATGCACCTTCATGATTTAAACTAATAGTGCCGCAGGCAGATAGGTGTGGTGTCAATGCACCTTGCATGGCACTTTATATAGTCCATGGAAATCTGAACTGAAAACTGTGTGAACAGACTGAATTCTCTAACTATCTGCTATAATCTTCATTTTTACATACTGACCATGAGAAACAAGATAGAATTCACTTTTATGAGAAAAGATTGTTTAGCGTATCACATTATCGCCATTCCTAAATAGCTTTAGATTAAGAGCCAACTCTGATTAAGAATCAGCTATTTCACATGGGTGACTGTCACCTTTTTTCAAAACTATGACCCTGTATCTGGTTTTAGAAAAGGAGACAATCTGTGGAGACGCTGGGATTTCTAATGTGAACCGCTGGAATAGACACCGTTTCAAGTGCCATGTGGAAATGAAGGTCACGGTCCTTTATAATTGAAATACAACCCTGTAGGATGTGGTTGACTAAGGGAGACTGAATCAAAGTGGAGATGAGTACAGGAGTTGCAGGGAGCGAAGGCTCATCTGACGGGGCATTTGAAGGTAGGCTCAGCCTGGGGGGCAGAGCACAGCCTTGTGTGAAGCAGGAAGTGGAAGGGTAGGCTGACTATTTGGTGACTTGGTTGCTTTAGGACAAGGACAAAAGCAGTGAAAAGCAGGATGTGTTAAGGTCACACCCAGAGTGGCTGGATACAAGGTCTTCTGTGATTTTAGTGAAGTCGAGAGACAAAGAGAAGACAACATTATTGTGATTTATACAGAAGCAGGTTTGTGAATCTGATGATTATTCTGCACGGACTGGAGTTTTGAGTCCAGAGATAACATCGAGTGAGTGGAAAACTGGATAGACACTTAGATAAGATTTAAGCTTTTATTTAGTTACTTATTTTATACATTTGGGTATTTTATCTGTATGTCTGTCTACACACCATGTTCATGAAGTGTCCAAGGAGGCCAGAAGAGGGCATCAGATCCCTGGAGACTGGTGTTAGAGATGGTTGTGAGCCACCACATGGGTGCTGTGGAAGAACAGCCAGTGTTCTTAACCACTGAGCCATCATTCTAGTCCCAAAATGTATTAGTAAATTCCATTCTCTTTCTTTGTGTTATAATCCCAGTAATCTAATATTTTAGAGGCTAGTCTGCTTTTCTTCAAACCCATTGTATTCATGAAGTATAAGGTAGGCAAAGTATCTGTGATGGAGTACTTTTTGACCTTTAGAAGGTCACATTTGAGTACACTGTCACTTAGAAAATCTTATTTCAGCCAAATACTCAAGTAAATAAACCATTAAAAAGAATTTTTCCAGTTCAACATTAGAAATTGCTTACAGTTCCTTTGCTTCTGGGCCTTTAGCCCAGAGAACAGTGCCAGGCACATCGTAGGAACTTGCTAGTCTTTAGATACAGTTGATGTAAGATGAGTTGGAATATGACTAAATCAGATTGAGAGAAATGGATTTATCAAAGTTATTTTATGAAAAATTATTTTCATATTATTTTATAAAAATGTTATTTTATGTTGGTCATGTGAATATTTCCTTTTTCTAAATCATAAATAAACACACTGGTCATT
Organism: Microtus ochrogaster; assembly: GCF_000317375.1. NCBI lineage: Eukaryota > Metazoa > Chordata > Mammalia > Rodentia > Cricetidae > Microtus > Microtus ochrogaster. The sequence goes on along the minus strand of NW_004949100.1, from coordinate 10,846,092 downwards.
GCTAGCTATTTGTCTTTATGCCCATAGGTAAGTATTTTGCATTACACAAGTGCTATGTTTGGCATGAAATATTGTTTATGGCAGGCAAAGGATCCAAAATGATTGACACGGGTACTCAAGCCCTGCCAGAAGATAAGAGGCATTGGACCTACTGACCTGTTTCTAATGAATAGAATACATCGAGCTATGGCATGGCATGTCTAAAACTAGCTTATAGAAAACAGGTACTGCCTTAGCGACATTCATTTGCATGTTATGTGGCCCAGGAAGAATAAGTTGTTGTGTTGTAAGTTCCATACAAGACCTCTGTGACACAGTGAGAAACTGAGGTCTTTTGTCCGATAGCCTGTGATTATCTTAACAATGATGCCATTGAAGCAGAAAGCCTGATGAACATCAGCAAGCATGTGACAGAGAGAAGCCCACAAGGCCTCAAACTCTACCCCAAAACTATAGGCCACTGAGGAAGGCTTGGAGTGGGATAGGAACAAGTTATATTTAGGAATATATATATATATATATATATATATATATATATATATATATATATATATATATATATATATATATACACATACACACACACAATAGCAAGTAGTTTAAAAAAATAAAAGAGGCCATGCATTTGCAGAGGAGAAGGGGGTTTATGGGGGACAGGAAAGGGAAGGGAGAGATGTAATCAAATATAATCTCAAAAACATAAAAATGGAAAAACCCCAATCTTTGGCCCCATTTATCTCAACGTGGTCAGGACTGTAGCCAGCAGCTTCAAGTCAATGTCATGAAAGACCTTGAGTGGAGGGAGCCAGAAAAAAAAAAACAGCAAATTCCTGAATCACATAAACAATGGGATGGCAAACCATTTGTTCTCTTTAACTACTGAGTTGTGTTCTGATCTTCTTTACAGCAATAGATAACGGACACACTCAAATATAAAGAAAAAACAGGCAAAATGTTGGTAAAATAGAGTTGTGCTTTTCTAACTATCTTTGTTGCTAGAAGTACAGTTGGTGAGGATTCTCATGACAGAAAGAAGGGAGAAGAGAGGAGGAGAGGTGGATCAGAGGAACTGACCCCATCTTTTCTCCCTCGACATCAACGACTAGCCTTTTGTTTTCCCTGCCCCTTGCAGCAGTGCAGTTTTGGAGAAGTGAGTTCAGTGTGTATTCTCTTTAAAGTGTATTTTCCAGACAGAAGCAGAAAGCACAGGAACTGCAAAAGGTCCTCTGCATATATGGTTGGTAGCTTGGTGTTTTTGTGGGAATTCTAACAGTGGGAGTGGATGTGTCTTTGACACTTGCCTGCTCTTGGGACTCTTTTACTCCCATTGGGTTGCCTTGTCCAGCCTTGGAGTGAAGGCTTCTGCCTTGTCTTACTGTATTTTCTTTTTTGTCCTGTTTGGTTGTTGTCTCTTGGAGGACTGCTCTTTTTCTGAAGGGAAATGGATGGGAAGTGAATCTAGGGGAGAGGGAAAGAAGCGGGCTGAGAGGAGCGGAGGGAGGGGAAATATGGTCAGGATATATTGTATGAGAGAAGAATATGTTTTCACTAAAAATGTGTTTTACAAGTATATGAAACCTGGCTATATAGAAAAAAAGCATATATCTATTCTGTGTACAAAATAGAAGAATATAAGCTCATTAAACAAAAATTGTGGTATTCTAATAAGTGTTAGATGGCACTATTATGTACTTCAAAAGTACTGAGAGAATGTGAAAAATATTTTTAAAAGGAAGGACTAAATTAAAATTGCCATAGATTTTTTTTTATCATGCTACTTAATATACTTATATTTAGTTGTTTATATTGATAATTTGTAAGTATTTGTTAGCATATATACTTATCCCATAATTCTTGGAAATAAGCATTACATTTCACTTCCATGTCCTCTTGGATACTATATATTTTGTGTATCCAATCATAATAAGGATCCTCATGCTGTTCATTTTGGCTTGGTTTAACCAACAGGTTCAATTATCCTTTAAATGATTACCTTTCCCCCATGTTTTTAATGGAAATATTTTACTAATACAATGGATTCTGATCACGGCTTTTCCTCCCCGTTTCTCCATCATCGAACTTTGTCTTCCTTCTCTCTTTCTTTAGAAAATAATCAGGCTAATAAAAATTGCAAATAACCTGTATTTTAAAAAAGAACAAAAAGCACAAGAAACACACACACACAAACCTACGTTAAATCTAAAATCATAATATACAAACAGAAAGCCAGTAAGATAAAAATGTCCAAATGAAGCAATATGAGACAAAAGAATCTACAAAAATACCATTGAGCTCATTTTGTGTTGGCCATCTATTGCTGAGCATGGAGCCTCCCTGTAAGTGCTGTTTATATACTCAGTAGGACTCCATAAAATGATTATTTTATTAGTTGAGAGTATTATGTCTGAGAGCACATAACATTTATTATCTATGACTCCCAACCTTTTGAAAATTCTCAGGATAAAGGAAAACGTTTTGCTTTTCTTTAGCCTTGTCACTCGTAGTAATTTTCTGAATTCATTATTTTTATAGCATGCCATTGAAATATGAATATTTGAGAAGTTAATTGCAAAGACCGTAAGTGTGCTAGCTGTGGAAAGCATGCAGAAGCCAGATACATCTTTTTAATTGAAGACAGAATCCAAAGAAAATATTTTTGCATTTTCTTCCCTCTTATGATAAGTCATGCATATTTATTTTTTCCCAGAGCACAGTATTAATATCTGAATTCATTCAATGAGATTTCTCCAGATTCACTTCTTCCAGGTTATTTTATCTTAGAGCCACCACTGGCACCACACCCTCATCATTGCCATCATCCCTTAAGCTTGGAGAGTACTACTTACTTTATAAGAAGTTTTCTTCCATGCCATTCTATCCCCCCAAAAGTAACCCTTAAAGTAGGAATGATATATAGTATTATTCTCATTCATAGAGGAAGAAATTCAAACAAAGAATTTAATTAAAATGACTCTGATATTGTGTGGTATGCCTGAGTCCTGGATCTACCTACTCACACATAGTCCAGTTCCTATCCATCTATAGCTCTTACTTGGAAAATTATTGATAGGTACAGTTGTGCCACTTTTTCTATTATTAATAGCTGTTTAAATGTTGAATGACTCAGATAAGTAGATTTACTATAGTATACTGGCAGGTAGTTATTACTACACCTCTCTTTACCATAGCAGAGAATTGGAACCAGCCTAGGTATTTGTCAACAGACAAAGGGCAAGGTAAACGTGATATAGACATGACATGGGATTTTTT
>NW_004949100.1:10824313-10842722 GCF_000317375.1 Microtus ochrogaster | reverse complement strand
AGTTTCCAGTCACCACATCAGATGACCCACAATTACCTGCAACTTCTGTTTCCAGGGGATCTGATGCCCTGTAGCTTCAAAGGACTTGTATGCATATGGTATGCACAATTACATGTATACACATATATCTACAAACCCCTTAAAAAAGAAAAATGAAATCTTGGCATTTGTAGGTAATTAGATGGAACTGGATATTATTATGTTAAACAAAGTAACATAGAATCAGAAAGGCAAATACCACATTTTCTCTCATATATGGCCTTCTTGGTTAGTTTCTGTTGCTTTTATAGAACATCATGGCCAAAAGCAGCTTGGGGAGGAAGAGGGTTTACTTATCTTGCTTGTTCTCATTACTGTTCGTCATGAATGGAAATCAGTGCAAAAACTTGAGCCAGGAGTTGAAGCAGAGGCCACGGAGGAGTGTTTACTGGATTACTCCCTGTGCTCTTTCTTACACCACTTAGGACATCCTGCCCAGGGGCGGCACTGCACCAGGTGACTTGGCCCTCTCCCATTACTCATCATGAAGCCCCCACAGACTTGCCTACAGGCAATCTGATGGAGGCGTTTTCTCCACTGTGGTTCCTCTCCCCAGATAACTCTAGCTTGTGTTAAGTTGATTTAAAAACTGTCCAGTGTATACGGACCCTATATTTTAATTTTATGTGTATTGGTTTGTGGGTGTGGGTCATAATACTGGAAAAGGGAGCAAGAAAGGAGAAAATAAGGTCTTATAGGAGGCTAAAAAAGAGGATAGTAGGAAAAAAAAGAGGATAGTAGAATACACTAGCAATTAATGCAGAAGCAGGGGATGCTAATGGGTAGAAGGTGTGTGTGGAGGGCGGGAGCACACTGGAGAAGGAAATCAACAAAAACTAAGTATATACAAACATACCATAATGAAACCTATTACTTTGTATGCTAATGTAAACACGAATAAAAATTGGAATAACTTTTGTTAATTAGTGCATACCAATTGTAGCTTCCATCGTGACATTTTTACATATATACACAAGATTTTGACTGAATTTACTAGTTCCTCTAACTACGCATATTTAGGTGCCCTTTGATGAACTCTGAAACACTCAAATCAAGTGTGAAAGAAAGCACAACCACCATAAGTGTCCATGTTTTATATGAGGTACTATTAAACAATAAAACCCAAGTTCCATTAGGGTCTTTTCCTGGCACATATTCCTACTTAGGCTTATAGCCTACCTTTCTGAAATAATAATAAGAGAATCACCTCTTGTTTCAGCTCAAAGAATATTTAATACTAGAATAATGGGCATATTTAATATTCTAAATTATGCCTAGTGAAAACCCAGTCCAAATTCCAATTGATGGTTTCATCTGTGCTGAAGCATTGTTTCTGTGAAAATATCTTTAGTACTTATTTCTCTGAGTGATCAAAGAGCAGGCAAAGCCAGGTACTCCCTAAAAGATGCTCATGTGTTTGTGGGGCCCCTACTGCGGTGTCACCTTGTCTCCAGGCAGAGTTAGCTGTGTCTGTAACACGTCTGGGCTGGCTTTGAGCCTGTGGTTCCATCCTGTAACATGAGTTCCTGCACTTCAGTATAATGGTGCTATTTCCTCAGGGTTCTGAGCTAGAAGAATTTCATCCTCATGTGAACATTTTCGATTTACAGTAAATATTTGCTGGAAAATTTGCTAAATGCACACTTTCTGAGCCAAGTGTTCACAAGCAGGGAGAAAACATGGTTCTCAGATGGCTGAAGAAGATCCTATTGTTCTTCCTTCTAGAGATTTCCTTAGGCTTTGTTAAGCACGGGCTTAAATGTCCTTCTCAGGGCTCCTGCTTTCTGGTTTGGTTAAGAGGCAGCTGCAGACAGTATGAAAGTGTTCCTGGAGGGCCCTTGCCCACTATGTGAATGGGATGAGTTCTTAGTTCAGAGTGTTCAAGCCAGCAGTGAGTGGTTCTGCTCACTCCTGCGAGGGTGGGAGAGAGTGACCATCACCCAGGTCGCTTGTCAGTGAAAATGAAACCTTAGCACATACATCTAGAAGTACTCATCATTTTCAGTGAGTTTCTTTTTAATGGGCCCAGGAACAAGGTCCACACCGTATTCCCAGTGTACAAATGAGGAAACTGAGACTGGACGATGAAAATGACAGGTTCAGGAGCTTTGACTGAACTCTTGAAAACCGTCTTCTTTATCCAGCTGGCCTCAGAGTTCTGGGAGTTGCTCAGCTGGAGTTTTCTATGTATGTATTGATATAAACCCAAATATTCCTATTTCCTATTGGCTTGGAGAATTCTGGTCTTTGCTGATCTGTAATCTTTCAAATTATGCTCGGAAAGGTTATCTCCAGAGTCCCAAGGTCTTGGCGGCTACTCTTGGCCAGCTCTCCATAGAAGCTCCACCCCGAGGCTTATTCTTTGAGGTTCGATCATGATTATTATAATCTCCATTTAGGGGTCTGCAGAGATAGTTAGGTCAGGAAAGTGCTTGCTGAACTGAAGCATGAGAACTTGAGTTTAGAGTCCAAGAACGCACATGAAAAAAAAAATTAGCTAGGGAGGATTTGCTGGTGTCTGAGATCAGGAAGGGTAGGGACAGCAGGACACCTAGAGTTCTCTGGCTGGCCATTCTAGCCAACTGCAGGACACCTAGAGTTCTCTGGCTGGCCATTCTAGCCAACTGCAGGACACCTAGAGTTCTCTGGCTGGCCATTCTAGCCAACTGCAGGACACCTAGAGTTCTCTGGCTAGCCATTCTAGCCAACTGGCGAGCTCAAGGTTCAGTGAGCCTCTGCCTTGAAAAAGTGAACTGGAGGGAGAAAGAGGAAGACATTTCATGTTGATTTCTTGACTACACACATGAACATAACTTCATTCATATGTACACACTCACACATAGACAATGAGAACAATTAATCTCTTTAGATTCTTATTAGTTCAAATAAACAGAGCACAATGACCTTTTTGTCTTCTTGTTGCAAGGTCATGAGGCAACCTGGAGGTAGGAGGTGATGAAAAGGTCATGGAGGGGTGCTGCTTATTGGCTTGCTTCCCTGTTTTCTTATAGAACCCAGGACTGCCAGTCCAGGAGTGTCTGCACAGACAATAGACTGAAGGCCCCATCAATCATTAATTAAGAAAATACCATCATAGACTTGCCTACAGCCTGATCTTGTGGAGGCATGTTTTTTTTTTCCCCATTTGAGGTTCCTTCCTCTCAGATGACTTTAGCTTGTGATATGTTGTCATCAAAGTATCCAGGACAATTTTTCTCCACTTTGCAGAAGATATTTCTTGTTTGAACCTCCTAGCCTGCTAGGTATATTTTTGTGACTATATTTACAGCATTATGATGGGTATCATGTAGGACAAACCCTGATACTTTGTGTCTCTAAGATCCTGCTCTATATCTGTGTAATCATGAACCCAATATTACATGCTTCTTAATAAAATAATAAATCCATGTCATTTTTTTGTCTTTCATAAATGGCCAATCATTTCATTACTTCTAGAAGAAAGCAATAGAAGTGGGCTGAGACAGAGCAAAAGAAATTGGAGTTAAGAAGAAAATGCCAGCATGCTATCTGGAGACTACAATACCACAATTTCATGCAGCCTTGTATGTCTTAAATAATAACTCTTTTATAGATGAAGAGATAACAAGAGGTTTAGAAAAGGGAGAAAGAAGTGGATACAGGGAGAATGTACTAATTACTCAGGTGAGAATATAGTCAACAGTTGTAGGTTTAATAAGGCAAAATTAGCTTGGTGCTGAAAATAGTCATCTGTTCCCTAGCAAAACAGTGAAAAAATTTGATGGGGGAATTACCTAAAAATCATGTATACGCTGCTTTCAAGTGTTGGTCCAGAAACTGGATGAATGAATCTCCTGTTTCTCCCTTTAAGAACATTCTGGCTTCTAGCTATAAAGAGTGTGATGAGGGATGCCTGCGTAACTCCAGGGTAGCATTTTCATTTACCATAGCTCCAACCTACAGTGCATACCGAAACATTTGGATAGCCATCTTTGAACTTTTCTCAGGGTACTCCTTGCCATGGTACCAGAGTTGAGGACCTCAGGAAAAATCCTTTAACTTACAACTGACTGATCGGATGCTTCACAGGGCCAGGGGTAGCTGAAGAATCCTGAATTCCATGTCTGTACTCATCACTTACTGAATATTGTGCTCTAGGGTCTTCATTATAGAGCAGAATGAGATTATGTAAAAAGAGAAAAGGATAAGGACCGAAATGAAACACAAAATTACTGCACGATGAGGAAAGAGTATAAACAAACTAAAGGAAAAATGTCCAGAGAAAAATAGCAGCTAATGAATGGAGAAGATCGTCCAACACTAGAGAATCACGATCCTATAGTTTCAATGGCAGCAGTCGATTCTGTTGAAGTATGATGAGTGAAGAATGACGTCACAGAGAGAAAGGGGGACGGGGAGCAGGGTGCTACCAGACTGAGTAAAGTGGGAAAAATGAACATTATGATAGAAATGTCCGGCAGTTGCTACTTTACCAACGAGTAAAGCTCACCCCGCCTCCTAGATGGATAAACTGACTTTACGCACCACTATATAAAAATGCGAACTTTCCATCATTGACAGGAGCTATGTTTTCTAAAAACACTTGATGTGAGTTCAAATCTTTGACTTGTTTGCCAGGTTTAGGAAACACAGGCGATGAGATCACAGTTTGAGTTAAAGTGTGCACCATGAGAAAACAACCATCTAATCCAGAGTGTGAGGTATAGCACCTGGAGACTGGACCTAGAGTGTTCCAAAAGTCCAAATCAGAAAATAAAGACAGGGGGCTGGAGAGATGGCTCAGAGGTTAAGAGCATTGCCTGCTCTTCCAAAGGTCCTGAGTTCAATTCCCAGCAACCACATGGTGGCTCACAACCATCTGTAATGAGGTCTGGTGCCCTCTTCTGGCCTGCAGGCATACACACAGACAGAATATTATATACATAATAAATAAATAAATATTTAAAAAAAAAAAGAAAATAAAGACAGGGAGAAAGACTACTCTGGATTAAAAAAGCTTAAGGAACCATAAAACTGCAAGAAATATATTGACTAGAATATCAATGGCGAGTGAGCTAGAAAGCAACTTTGGGAGAATGCCAGTGATGAACAGGAAAATATGAATATAATCTTGGTGTTTGGCGAAGTTAATAAATGCCTTTCCCACAAAAGTCTCACTACAATTATGATATTTTCCTAGAAATGCACTGTGTGAATTGTCAAACTCACTGTTTTTCTTTCCTTAAAGCAGTAATTTCCTCTTTTGTTTTATATAACATTGGGTTTCATATTTAGTTATTAGGTACCACACAGTCCTTAATGAATTTCTCTCCACTTGATATCACTATCAGATACATCCCCCTATTAAAATTATTTTAGATTCTGACTATGAGTAAGTGTAATACTTAATATACATAAATATTTGATGATTACCTTTGGTTCACTTTCTCCATCAATTCAGGCAAAGGCGAACTATTTTGAACTCAATACTCAGTTTTAGATGTGAGCAGAAATAATTTTAAATGTTTATTTTGTACCACATAATGCAAATGTAACCTAGTTAAATTATCTAAAGTTTAAAAAAAAATCAATAAACATTTTGAATTCAAGAGAATGTTAATATATCATCTTATGCTGTTGGATAATGTGAAATCAAATATGCTACGGTATTTCCAGGAATTCTTCCCTGGGCTCCTCAAGAAGGGCTTTGATTATTTCAGCCTGATGGCTGAGCCCTTTTGGGAAGTGATATGGCTGGCTAGCAGCCAGGTCTATCTCCTTAACATCTTTCTACTCTCCATTAGCTAGAAAATAAGGAGGAAGGACTAGCCCATCGTTCTCAGAGAAGCTGTCTTCTCTGGGTACCCTGTATCGTCCTCTCTGCTCTCTCTTTCTCTCCGTCTCGGTATTGATTTGTGTCTCACTAGATTTCAATAACTAGGGCCTTAGAGATAGCTGAGCTTCCTTGGTAATTAGCTGAATATTTTCCTACTTGTTACCAGCGACTCATCTAAGGATGCATAAAACAGTACAGTACAGCCTCAATAAGCTGTAACGATCAGGGGGGGGGGCGGTTAACTTATTTAAACTAGAAGAAGAAGTAGAAACTTTTGCCTTTGAAAAAGGACATACGCTTGTATAACTCTATTTAACATCTTGCACAACTTTCCCATCTGTGGCTAATATAATAAATTACAGTAGGTCGGTGAAGCGCATAAACATTACATGTTTATAGTGATATAAATATGTTAAACCATAAATATAGTAAACGTTCATTCGGGATATTTGTTCTGGCAAAACATAAATTCTTAAATTCCTATGCAGTGACGCACCAACTAAAGGGATGAAAAAGGGAAGCAATACTACAGAGCTCTGTGCTGCTCCGAGGACACACACGATATGTGCTGTTTGCTTGAAACACTTACTGCCGGTTCTCTTATGTGTGCAGACTGGATCAAAACTGTGCTGATGAACTCGCTGCTTCTCCTTAAGACTTAGCTTCAAGAAATCAAGGTTAGAGATTGGACTCACAGTGCCCTCTTTTGTTCTTAATGTTTTTGGGGTGATGGGCAAGGAGTTTAAGGTGTTGCTGTACACACTAACCCAGTACTTTACTGTCAACTCTACTCCAAGCTACATATAATCTCTTTAAAATATGGTCTTGCCAAATACAGTGTAAGTTTAGGTTAATTAACCTCTCTGAGGCTTTCTATTTTTGGTTGTGAGCCATCTCTTCAGCCTACTGAGGCTTCATTTTAACAAAACTCATTTTTGTATTCACTTAAGTAATGCGATATGACTGAACATGCTTTGGCTTGCTGACAAAATGGGGCTCAATGGTAACTACTATTGTAAAGATTAAAGAAGGTCATGTTATCAGTGGCCATGGCTGAATCCTTTTGGTGCTTATCATTATCATTTGGCTCTAGGATTAGGGCTGAGTGCTCCTCTCTTGGGGTTAGACTTAGTAAATTACTGAGTGGTTTATATTCCACACTCCTGTAGCAAAGGGATGCATGCCATGAAGTGGTAGGTTTGATTTAAGTCATTCTAGCAGCTCTGAAACTTGAGGTGTAAATGGATGGCTTCCAGCTTGCTAAGGGTTAAGTGTGTGTAGTTCTACCCATAACCCCCACTATAGTTTAATCTCACGTTCATATTGTAGCTGATAGAGAACTAGGGAAAATGCTTGAATTTTGCTTAACAATTCTATGGGATCCACAGACTAACTTCAGATCAATGATTCAATTTCTCAACTATTCTATTTTGAATTCCTCATTTGTGCTGTCTCCTGCCTCCACAAATCTCTTCTCCAGGTAAAGACACTAGAAGCTTAAATATACAACTATCTTTAAAAAGGAAGGAAATAAAGTGAATAATATGAAAGATGTAACTACAAACATGTATTGTGCTTTCCTGATCTATTCTAGTGGTGGTGCAGAATTGCTCAAAGCTATGAGGATAAAGGGAACTGACCATGGTGCTTGGCTCCTTTTACTGTTGGGGAGAGTGAGATTCTTCCTTGGTCGGAGAAGGAAAACGCTTTTCATATTTTCTATCCTCACATCTGTACTCTACCAGGATCATAGTCTGGGTGTCTGGGGCTTCACTCCTTCCAGTTTTCTGAGTCTAATAATGTATGTGAAAAATGGCAAAGGAGAAAGCCTCTTGTTAAAAAAAAAATAGGCATTGGAGCAAGTGAAACTGGAGCAGACACATTAACTTCTGGGCATTCTTTTCCATCTCCACATCTCTTTAAAAATCCATTCTTCACTGCTTATGGATGACAATTTTGGATAAAAGGAAAGGTAAATATCACTTCAAGCTTCATAAGATTGTAAGAGCTAGTACAATGTCTAGACACACGGAGTTCAGGCATCCACACATCTGTCTGTCCACACATCCATCCATCCATCCATCCATCCATCCATCCATCCATCCATCCATCCTTCTGACCGTCCATACATCCATTCATCATCTATCCACATTCACCTATAGAGTGTATTAGTCAATATTCTATTTATTTGATCAGTATTTCTGGGAGCCTAATTATGTGTTCAGCACAGTGTATGGTGGCCTGAACTGCAAAACAACAGATGTCACAGTATAACTTTGCTTCTTTTCCCCCAAATGGTTTTGTGTTTCAATGCCTAAATTTCATAAATGTGACCAAGAAAATGACTTTTCAGTGTCCCAAACAAGAAGGAAGATTCTGTCTAGACTCTTTATCCATCTCTTCCTCACCTTGCATAGGGTTAACAGACCTTCCCGACTTTCTTAATAGAAATCTAAATTTTCATCATATTATGGCAGGTCCTCTACCTATTCTCTATTAGACAAAGGAGTGAAGTAAAACTGAATGGTGCATCTGCAGGTCTGCTGTTTTCCCAGGGGTGAAACTGGGAAAGAAGCATGCGACTTCTCCAGAAGTCGATGCCGCTACGGGAGGCAATGTGCCCAGGCATGAAGCTTTTGGGCACATTTGGCCCAGGGCAAAAATGTGAATCTGACTGAGATTGTTCTCTACCCACTGGGTTGGGAGCCTGGACTCCTTCCTCCTACTTTCTGCCCGTCCCCAGCTATCACAGCATCCTTTGGGGTGCCCAGAAGAGAATAAAAGTGCTCTTCTTCACAGCAGCATGCTCTTATTGAAAACAACGCTACTTTTTCAAAGCAACTTTAGGACCACGGCAGTTGAAAGGAAAGAACAGAGATTTCCAAAGAAGCCTTCTCCATATTCATAGTCTCCCCATCAGTGTTCCTCACCAAAGTGGCACACTTGCCTCAAGAGATGATTCTACACTTGAGGGACATAGTTTGCATTAATGTGCATTCTTCATGTTGTCCTTCTGTGGGCTGCCGCGTACCATGCCCCAGTGTCTGCACACTGTGCGCTGCTGGTACCCAGTTCGCGAGTTTCGGGCAAGGGTGCTGGAGGTTAAAATACACAGACATACACAGACAGAGAGACAGCAACACGGGTCATCCTTGAATTCCCCAAGAATGCCCCCTTTATTGTGTTCAGGGGCAGATTATATAGAGATAGCCATGCCCCAGCCAAACCCACCAGAAACCACTCTCCTGCCATCAGGAGCTGAAGGTCTCCTGCTCAGAGCAGCTGTAGGCACTCAGATCAGGGGATTACAAGAAATTCAGATGGACTGGAGAGGGAGGGGGAGAGGAGCTTGGGGGAGGGGGAGAAGGGTGGGAGGAGGGGGAGGGAAATGGGAGGCTGGGAGGAGGCGGATTCTTTTTTTTTTCCTTTTCTCAATAAATAATAAAAATAAATCAGGATCTGGGGTCTCACTGCTTCCAACAGTGGGCTTGGATAAATGCATAATGGCACACTGAACAATACAGGATAGTTTTATTGTTCTAAAAATCTGTGCATTTTTCCTATTTAATTTGCTCTCTTCTTTAGCTCCTAGCATCCTTTTGTTTTGTTTTGTTTTTTTATTCTTTCCATAGTTCTGGAAATGGCCTACAATATACTATTGCATCTAATCTGGTTTTATTCGAGGTCCAAATTTGACATAGTAGGAAAGGATAAAAGGTCAAGAAAAGCTGGGGAAAGTGAAGAACGGAAGGAGGCATGTTCTCCCTTTTCCTTTCCTCCGCTCTGTCTCACGTAGCACAAAGAGTTTATGTTAGGATTTAGGTGACCATTCCCTCCGCTAGGAACTTATCCACCAACTTTGAAAGATGGTCTCTGCAGTCTCTGGCTCTCCGAAGCCTACTTCCACCTTTTCGAAGAGAAGTAAAACTGGATGAGAGAATTAAGAATAAATACTGCTCAGGATGATACTGAATGGCTCTTCCATGTAAAGTGTGGATGGAATAATCTTTAGGGGAATGACCCTGGAGAGCATTTACCTTTTCTTCCATATTTAGAAACTGTTTCATGAAGTGAGCATTTAATAAGATTTCCCAAATCCCAAGAGATCATTCTGAACTTATATCTCTATTCTGGAAGAATATGTCCCCTATTGGGAAAAAGTGCAAGGTGGTAACTGACCCTTTCCTTCTGCTAGAAATGGTAAAACAAAGGACCAATGACTGAGTATTTATATTCCCCTCACTGTGTCTGGCCATGCTGGTGTGTGATGGAAACTTCTGTTCAAACAAATCTGATTGAAAATATTATTAGAATATTTTTTAAACTCCCAGAGAAGAAAATGTTTTCATGACAACTCAGTTGAGGTTTTGAAGTGAGCTTTAAATGGGGAGATCACTGTAAGTAATTTAGCTGAAGGGTAATAATTGGGCTCCAGGAGTTATGATTGATACATTTCATTGAAAACAGCACCCTGAGGTTTTTCCAAATTAAAGATGAAATCTAAATACAACCTTAAATAACCCAAGTGGAAATACTTTATTGTAGTTAATAACCAAGCAAAAATATGCTTATTTTATCTGTAGACTCATTTCAGCACATTATACCTATTGTTGCTTCCATTCAAAGGGAGGAACATGGGCTTATGTGAAAATAATAGCACTGCTAACTATTAATAGCAACTAAGAGAGACATTTATGGACATTCATACATCATTTATAAATGACGCTTATAAATAAAGTGTTAGAGTGATTTCCATTAGCATAGTTCCACAATTATGGCCTGCATAAGAGACATGTTTTTCTTTCTTGAATACACATATAAAAATCTGTCATTTACGTTGCTGACTCTTATCTATAATGCTTCAACATATTCCTGTAACTAAATGACTTTAAGATGAAATATGAAGATACACCTGTGCTCTTAAGGGTATGTGAGGATCCTCGAGGGCCTTCTGAAGGTACTTGGGTAGGTAGGTACGTGACCACGGCACTGTGTCCTCCAGGGACTGCACTTTAGAATGAGTTCGAGGTTTCAGGACTGGCTGGGCCAAACAGCTAGGAAATTAAATTTTCTGAAATGATATTCATTTTGTTTTTTTCCCTTTTTGTCATATCCTTATTCATAATCTTAAGTACTAGCTTCCTCCTTATAATGACTGTCCAACTTTGTAGTAAATTTCTAGGTAATATTCAGACAGACATCTCTTGGTCATGGGATTCCAATCGTGAAGACTGATACTTTCTGATTGTATTCCTTGTGACTAGTGATGAATGCTCACGGTTTTGCTAATTCTTCATGACTACCCCGTGTATCTATCTATCTACAAGGATGCATTTGGCTTTTCTTTCCAGTTGGAGAAATAAGAGCTCTAAGAAGTTGGATACATTATCCAGGTCTACATAGAACATTGACCTGGCAGAAAGGATTTGACCTGAACCGACACTTACACCTCAGCCCCAAATAGCACCCAAGATGACTGAATGTCTCTTGAGCTCTCTATTGACTCCTTGAAGCTGTGACACTTCTTTGAACAAATGAGCATTTTATATAGGCACCACAATGATTTTTCCCCCCCGCAGTGATGTGGTTGCTAGTTAGAGAGCTTGAACTGAGAACATCGGGAGAAACGGAGCATATCCCACAGGCATGCCTTTACCAGATGCTGCCGCTTCTTGTCACAGCCTTGCAAGTGCTTAGCTAGGTGTTTTATGAGGGGAGATGTTCTATCTGTGGTAGCATCAATTTTGATCCACAGCTGCCCTTACCTTTTCTCTTGATCTGCCAAGATTCTTGAGGGGAGGGCAATGAGTCAGCCATGGGGTCATTTCCTCATTTCAGTGAGTTTCCTAGGAGTCTTGTGAATAGAGCATTTAGAAAACAAAACCTCTTACTCAAAACAAGCAAATTTAAATTAAGATACATTTCAAGAAGAAGAGCGGGGGTGGGGGCGGGAATCCTCTGTACTTGGGAGTGCGTATAAATTTGAACAACAGAGTTTAAAAGTAGAAGGCAAATATTTGTTTCACCTCTGATGTTTGAACAGACAACACGCATGTAGGGGGTTAAGAGTCTACTAGGCCGGAGTTTAGTCCTCTTGGCACCATCATTTACAATATTGCTACTTCAGGCAGTTATTACCTCCATAGTTCTCAAGTTCAACATCTGCAAAATGGGAACAACGGTGGGCTGTATTATAGTATCTCTCTCTGTGTTCATGGGAACAATCTCGGGTTGGGAGAAAATGTTCTATGAATTGTAGCTGTTATTCTTACTACCTACGAGTCCAACTAAGATTTCACAAGTAACTGAGTCGTGCTCCAACCCGGTTCTTCTGTCTCAATCAGTCTAATTCCTCTTGTTTATTTCACGAAGAGAGATCCACTTTTTGATATCAGCATTAAAGCATTTGTAGCTGACCAGGAAAAGCAGACTGACGGCATCATCTTGCTGACTTAGCTTTGCTAACTATTTCTAGTCGTTCTTTGTTAACAGCAGTGCTTGCCACCTTACTGGTTTAAGTTCACACCAGCATTTGATCAATTCTGCAAAATGTTCATTGTTACACAAACAAACAAAGAAGCTCCTGTTTTTAATGTTCTATTCTCCATGTAACGTATCACATTGATATGCCACATAGTATTGAAAGAATTTGTCACATCAAAAATCATATTTTCCAATAAAGAACATGAACAAATGAGAGAATCATTGTTGAAGAGAACATTGGAACATGTGAGCACTGATATAATATGCTTGAGGAAAGTTCTGTTGGTATTCAGAAAATAAATTCTAACTTTACAAATAGCTTCTACTTTATTTTTGATATATAAACTGCAATCATAAAATTAATTCCAAGAAAATAAAGTTTTTAATGAGAGTAATTTTTCTCTCCATGAAGTTTATTGATGAATAAAATAAGATTGGGTACAAAGAATCAGTATTTTCCACAATAAAATATAACGGTAGCATGTTTTTAATGTCCTCAAGAACCTTTAAGACTAATGAATTCTAAAGTCAAAACACCTCTTTTGTAAAGAAAAGGGAATCAGGATGAAATTTTAAGGTTAACTGTGTTTATATGCATGAGCGATTATTGTATAAGGACATTAATAATAAATTACAGAGATTTATAAATAAGTTATCTATGGTAAACTAAACCAGGACTTCTGAATTCCCCGTTTTCTTTGCATACATTGAGCTATTATTTAACTATGAGTTACTTTGCAATTAACTACAGATGTTTTCTGAATTTTATGGATCTTTGCTGAAGATATGCAAATCCAGGAGACCATTACAGAAATTATTAATTCTATGCCTGTTACTTTATAACCAACAATTTGTTAGGGATCCTAATTGTTTGTTACCTCAGAAATATTTATCCATGACTACTGGACATCTTAATTACTCCTTAATTTTTGAATTGATTATTGTGACAGCCATTCCTTTTACAGAGCAGCAAAATCCCCGCATACGTGACACTGGACCTTCAAACAGTCTTCAAAAATCAGCAGACCTGAAAAAGACCATTTACTCTACATAATTGAAAATGAATTGACGTGTTCCGCCAACTCTCTTTTGCTCTCTTGGTTCTGATCTCAACAGCTCCGGGAGGATGAAATAGCCCACCTGCCATTAGTGCATCCTGCTAATTCAGGATTTTATGAAAATAATCATAGCGATAGATGACCTAATCATTGAAGTCTGTCTGATTTTTTATTAGTTCTCCTCTGATTTGTATTAATCGTATCATGCATTGGGCACAATATTTATCGTTACACTTGTATTCCTTTATGAGATAGAAGACTGCCAATTTTGTAGTAAATTGAGTGTGTCAAACACTTGGATGAATGCCAACACCAAGACAGACAAGAAAATGTGCTTTTCCTGCAGGTGAGGGGAGACTAGACCAACTTGTATTGTTTCTGTCAGCTCTATGATAATTAATTTCAACCATATTATCTGAATTAAAATGTGACAATTATTTATTCCCCAGACTGGCTTTCTGGAAGCTGTCCAATTTTCTTATCCTATTTTGGAAAAAAGCACAGCTAAAATATGAACAAATCATTAAGAATTGATGCCTCCATGATGTACATATTCCTATGAAAGATGACACCTTTATGTCATGATTTTAAAACTACATTAGTAAAGAGGAAATGTACAGAAGAATAGACCATAAGTCTCCCTGGCACAGCTGGAGTGCTGGATGATGAAAAGTAAAAAGAGCCAACTATTAGCTGGCCTTTTGGGCCTGCTGTATGGATCTCCATCCCTCACACAAATCCGTGTTGGCTCGTTTGCTGATAGCTGTGATTGACTGTTGGGTCGTATTATCCCCTGCTGTTCCCCCTCCCTCACTTCTGGGGATATCAACAGCAGGAATTGTCAGTCAGGGCTCAATTGATTATCCTCAAAATTTGCTCCTGCTATTGACCATAATGGGGAAAAAATTCATGCCTCTGAATTATTCAGAATGAAAATATACACAGAAAAAAATCGATAAGGCACATCTGATATTAAAGACAAATTAAAACAGTCAGTAGAAGGGGGCTAGAGATAGCTGCTACGTACAAAGAAGGGAGCATTTTGGAGATAAAGGAAAAGTGTTTTTTTTTTCCTTTAAAAAGATGTTACAGCTGTCAAGCCTTTCAAAATTAATAGCTGTATTAATGGAGACATTAGGGCTTCCTGGCCAGCTTGCTCCTTAGAACTGTTGGCACTATACTTGAGATTCCAGTTCGGTAATTTCTTTATAATGGTCTTTTAAACTTAACTGCAACATGCTATTCTGAAGGCATAAAATGATAGAAAATCCTCACATCAGAAATGAAACAGCAACAAATGTCTAGAAATGGGCAAAACTGATAGGATTTGACAGGAGTTCGAAATTAAGCAACCGAGAAGAAATTGTTCTGCCTGTAATCATATCTGTGAGATACAAACTTGCCCTGTACTATGGACAGAGAGTTTCTGGGTTCCTTCAGGCTGTGGGGTGCCGGTGTGGGAGATGTGGGAAATCCCTGGGTAGAGACAAGATCCAGTGTAATCTTGGGGAGACAGACATTCCGCAATGGCAGTGACGTGGTCAATTTCCATCATGCCATTGAACTCCACCTACCTCCCTTTTCCTTCATTAATTGGTGTATCTAGTTCAAGTTACCAAGAACAATTATTTAGCTTCTCCATCTCATCCTATCCATGAGGTTTGTTATTCATCCATTTTCTTCTGCAGGAGAGGAATCTGACTAGCCCCCGAAAAACTCCATACTATCCTCCCTCCCAACCAGGGGTCAGAAATCTGCTTGAAGCACAAGGATCTTTATTTATTAGGTAGGTGGAAACAATCTCCTTTGCTCTTGGTTGAAATGTCACTCAGGAGCCTCCCCCTGGATTGCTGAGTATAGAGACCTTTCTCTTGGGATTCTTCTGTTTTCCAATCTGACTTCTGAAGTGATCACTGGGAGGCCGGGAACCATTCCCTTCCTCTGAAATTAGTAGAGACAGATAAACATCACAGGGCAGCACTTGTTATGCCAAACTGAGGTCCTTTCCTTTGCTTTGGATTCTCTTGGATTTTCCACTTATGAGAAAAGGTACCATATGCACACACGGACACACAAAGACAGACATGCATGCATGCACATGTGCCTGCACACACACACACACCAATGCATAGACTTAGATGCATTATCTGTGAGGTAGAATCTGGTCCCCAATGGGAACATTCAGGATAATCAGACTTTTGCTTAATATCTGTTAAAAAGAAGAGATTGAAAAAAATGCATGTGAAGATTTTTGCCATCATGACATCATACAGATAGCAGAGGCTTCTTTGTTATGCACCCAGAAGCTTTCTTCAGTGCCCTGTCTCAATGCAAATCAATTAATGCTATTGATAATGATGAGAGAGGAAAAGAGGAGGGCATCAGTCAGTTCTCTCTCACGTTATCAGGTTCCGGTCTTGCTTTTTTATTTTGCCTGCATCCTTTTTACACTTAAGCATCTCAAATGCTCTCACTCATTTCCACATTCTAGGAGAGACAACCTCACTCTTTTCTCTCTCTCTAAAACTCTAACACCCCTGAAGTTCACACTTGCCCTCATTTGTGAAGGCAAGTTTGGTGGGAAATGCAAAGCCATCAGAGAGGAATTGCCCATCAGCTCACGCATAGCGTCTGCGTGAGTGCACCTGCCCTTCTGTCTGTAGCCTGCACTCGGATAGGAGCAGCAGGTTGCATTCCTCCCCCTGGCCATGGACACTGCTCCAGCAATCTTTATCTTCCTACCAACTGATTCCCACTGGTATCCAGATGTGGTGGTGTTTCTTCTAGCTTGAAATCAGCAAGAAAACTAAACCAAACCAGCCGAAACCTTCCTTGACCCCATTCCCTTCTGCCGCTGCTCATTTCTCGCCTACTTTCCCAAGAAAACTCTATGCAAGCTCCGCCTATACTACTGCCTTCAATTATTCTTGTCTCGTGTACACGTCCCATTTTTTTTTTATTCTGACAACTTCAGACTTTCAGAAAACTTGTAATTAGCTTCTTCTGGTGTTAATATTTCATGTAGCCATAATACAGCAATTAAAAAAAAAGGAGAGCTCTCATTGACTCTTGAACTCAGTTATACTCTCTCGCCTGCAAAGAGGGTTGTAGTGATCTTCACATTACTACATCAAAAGGTCACATATGAGACCTCACCTTATTTGACCTATCAATCACATGTTACATGACTGAAGATTATCTCCTTGGAACACTCAAGTTTCCATGTTTCCCTCTCTTCCTCCTGATCTATTCTCAGCCCATGCCTGTTTTCAGGGCTGCTTATAAATTCCTTGACCTTTTAATACAGGGTCCTCAGAGAATAGTTCTTGGAAACATCATCTCTTTTCCTTCATTTTTCTCTACCCTGGTCTCCCTACAACTCTCATTGTTTTCAATGCCATCTATACCCTGATCTCTTGCACATTCTTGAAATTGAGTTGGCATCCCCCCCCTTTAACAACAGGCTCAAAAATTAAGCTATGCATTGTTAACATTTATTTGATATATGAAATACTAAACTTCCAAATGGTTTCTCCTTCTGAATGTCCTATGTATGTCAATAATAACTTCAGACTTCTAATTGTGAAAGAGAGAAACATTGGGGGAAGGATGTTTCTATTTTTCTCATGTCCTACATTGAAAATCTCAAAAAAAAAAAGCTCCAAAATTCTAGTAGCAACATCATTAAAACATAGTTTGAGTCCAGCACGTTTTTAGTACCTTCTCTGCTAAGAGTCTGGCCCCAAGTTTCTGTAGTTGCTTTCTTAAAATTTAGCTTCATTTTTTTTTTTTTTTTGGTTTTTCGAGACAGGGTTTCTCTGTGGTTTTGGAGCCTGTCCTGGAACTAGCTCTTGTAGACCAGGCTGGTCTCGAACTCACAGAGATCCGCCTTCATTTCTGGTTCCCTTGCTTTTGGCCCTGCCCAGATATTCCTTCTACCTATGGTGGTCTTGTTAAAGCATAAGGAGATTATGCTATTGCTCTGTTTTCTCTGATGCCCGTCTACCCAGAATAAAACCCAAAGTTCTATGAACAGTGCAGAAGACTCCAGTGGTCTGTTTTCTCAACAAATTATCAATTTGTTACTAATTGTATCAATTATCTCTGGCTACTCTTCCTACAGGAACCACACAGTTCCCCCTACTTTACTGCAGATGTTCTTGGAATATTACAGCCTGTTTTTGCCTCAGGGCCTTTACACAGTGCTGATCTCTCTCCTGTAGAGATTCTTCAACTGTTCTCATGATTGCGTGTCTCCTCTCCCCTCAGGTCTTCACTCAAATGTCAATGCTCAGGAAAGCCTGTTTTGATCATACTTAAAAATACCCCCGCTCTCCCCAATACTTCCTATCTTAAGATCATTTAATTGATTAATTAAATTTTTTGTTTTCCTTTTAAGACAGGCTTATCTCAGGTAGCCCAGACTTACCTCAAACATATTATGTATGCAAAACAGGCCTTGAACTCCTTATCCTCAGACCACCGCCTTACCCCTAACCCAATACTGGAATTACAGTTGTGTGCCATTGTGTTTGGCTTCATCACTTATTCTTTAAGATTATTGATAACCATCAATGTACATTATGTTTTTTTTAAAAAAATTATTTGTTTCTACTAGAGTGCAGATTCTATAATTTCAGCAATTCTGTTATTCCCTCTTAAGTGTTACAACCTCAATGTCTTTCTATTGTCAACAACATGTAGTTAAATAGCTAACACCACTCTTTTTGTGGGATAAATGCATGGTCATCCCATATGCCTCTGATACAAGACAGCAAAACGCTATCATTCAGTGGAGGCCCAACAAGTCCTTTAGAAGTTAAGTTACATGTGCAGAGTAAATGAAAAGTTTGGAGAGGGGGAGGGAGGGAGGGAAAGAGGAGGAGGAGGAGGAGGAGTCCTTTAGAAGTTAAGTTACATGTGCAGAGTAAATGAAAAGTTTGGAGAGGGGGAGGGAGGGAGGGAAAGAGGAGGAGGAGGAGGAGGAGGAGGAGGGGAGAGAGAGAGAGAGAGA
>NW_004949100.1:10821329-10824213 GCF_000317375.1 Microtus ochrogaster | reverse complement strand
GAGCACTCTTTCACTGGACCTCCCAATGCTTGCCCATTTCACTGTGTGTGATACTAACTTAGGAGCTGAGGAGGGGCCACCAAGATGAACTCACTGAACTTAGTTAGACAGGGATTATAAGAAATGACCCAGGGCAAAAGAGTGTGGCAAAGTTATTTGTGGTTTGTGGATTAAATTCTTTGGATCCAAACTGTTTCTCAGAAAAATCACAAAACTAAGTAAGCTTTCTCTGGAGGGTGGTAAGAAGAAATTGTTAATCTGCCAGAACAGTTGTTTGCTCTTATAAAATACATCAGTCTTCATAACAACGGACAATCCAAAGGCAGCTTTGCTGATTGAATTGAAAATCAATGTGAATCAAAGAATGGTCCATGTTGAATTATTAAGTAACTATTTCTAAATTAAGGATCTTGGATGAGCAATAAAATGAACTGCAGGTTTTTTGCAGAAGAAGTTGTATTTGATGCAGGCCGGCGCCTCAATCAAGAATCTAAGAACATGTGTGTGAAATTGCCATCCATCAAATGGCATCTTCAGCCACTCTTCTGTTGAGCTGTCTGGAACACATTCTGGGGAAGAGGGGACAGTTGTATATATCCATTAGTCGAATCTGTAGGAGCATGGGAAACACACATTGATACAAACCAGAAGATATTGCCCAGCAGTGTGCTTACTCTTATAGTGCCAGCTTGATGAAAGAAAGAAATTATTCAAACATGTGAGAAATTTTTCTAGTATTTTTTTTTTGAGTAACCTTTTATTTTAGGACACTTTTTCGTCTGTAGAAAAATTGCAAAGTTACTTATTTTGCACAGAGTCCCTTTGACCCCTCAGTGACCTCCCCCATTTGCAGCATCTTATATTAGCACTGCATAGTTATCATAGTTAATGAAACAAGATCAATATATTATTATTACTAGTTAAACCCCCCATTTTATTAATGTTTTCTTAGATTATTTATTATTGCTTTTCTTTTTCTACCCAGAATGCCACTTTACATTTGGTTGTTGTGTCTCTTTGGTTTCCGCTTGAGTGTGACAGTTTCTGAGTTTTTTTCCTGTTTTTTAGGACCTTGACAGTTGTGAAGAATACTGTGATCATTGCTATTGAGTGTTTCTCATTTGGGATGTTCATGGTTAGATTATAGTAATATGTTTCTGGGACAGTGACTACAGTGGTGTTGTTCTCTCTTTGTATATGGAATGCACCTATTTTTAGTCTGATTAATTGCTGTTGATATGAACTGATCAACTGGTTAAGGAAATATTTATCAGATTTCTTTACTGCTGTAATTTTTTCTCTTTCTTTCAGTGCTGTTCTCTTTGGGAGGAAGTAATAATGTTCAACTTCATTATAAGGAAAGAGAATGGAAAAGCTATATACATTATTTGAGGTTCTTCATAAGGGATTTGCTTTTTAATCCTATCTATCTATCTATCTATCTATCTATCTATCTATCTATCTATCTATCTATCTATCTATCATATGCCATTAAGTAATTTATCTGTCTAGCAATCATTGATCAATCTATGTATCATCTATGTATCTTTTTAATCCACTAACCTATCTATCCATCCATCTATCCATCTATCCATCTATCCATCTATCCATCTATCTATCTATCTATCTATCTATCTATCTATCTATCTATCTATCTATCTATCTATCTATCTTTTTTATACCTACCTATCATCTATGTTCTACCTATCTGTCTATGTATCATCTATTGACGCCTTTCCATCCATCCATTCGTCCATCCATCCATCATCCATCCATCCATCCATCCATCATCCATCCATCATCCATCCATCATCCATCCATCCATCCATCCATCCATCCATCCATCCATCCATCCAGTATATATTCACAAATAACTACTTTACATGCTTCTGGGATATGATCCAATAATACTTCAATTTTTCCTCAAGCTTTTCTAGCTGTGGCCATTGGGAGACTTTTTGATTTGTGCCTGTTGCTTTTGACATATCCCCTCAATATGGTTTTATTTTCACAAATGTATTATGCAGGTATGCACACACATATACATAAACAAGCAATTTTATGTGATATCTAGTATAGACTTGTGTATCTGTATTTAAACTAAACATATACTGATGGCGAATTGTATCACCACCTAGATCCTCTTCTTGCTTATGTCTAAACATTTATTCCCACAGCAAGCATTTGAAATCCATAAATTATCATTTACCCAACTGTCTCAAATTTTGTTACACACACACACACACACACACACACATACACACACACACACACACACACACACACACACACACACACACACACACACACACACACACACAGAGAGAGAGAGAGAGTCATTTAAAATTACTAACCTATGCCCTTGTGAGAAACAATTTTATCAATTAGAGTAAAGAACTTATGTAATAAGTTTATCCCATAGTATTACGTAAGTTTATTCATTCATAATGTTACTTATCATAGCAGCCTCCCATCTCCTTTGGTTAAGCTGTACTAAGACTTTTTGGGTTACAATCTGCATCTTGTCTTCTCTTGGTCCCCAGCATGATTTTATAAAATGTATAATTTATGTCTATTCTTAGTGCTACAAAGGTTTTGTCAAAGGCACAGACTCATTAATTCATGTCTACAATATCACACAGAATAGTTTCCCTGTCTAAATAACGGAGTAACTTCATCACTTAGATCCTCATTCACACACCTTATTTCTGACAGCCACTGACTGCGCTAGCCTCATGGTAGCTTTGTCTTTTCCAGAGTGTCATACATTTAGTATGCAACCTTTATAGGCTGGCTTGTTTCAGCTAGCAATCTGTCTTAACATTGATCTATAGTTTTGTAGATTATTACTTTATTATTGTTGTGTTCTTTTTTTTTTTTTTTT
>NW_004949100.1:10798165-10821193 GCF_000317375.1 Microtus ochrogaster | reverse complement strand
CGCCCGGCTGATGTTGTGTTCTATTACATGAACATGTAAGTTTTTTTTACATGCTTATCTTTACTTATCTATTGAAAGCCACCTTAAGGCTGGAAGCAGAACTTAGTGCTAGAGCTCTTTCCTAACAAAATGTTATCTTGCTTGAGCCCCGACACCACAACACAATTACCACCAACAAACATATAAGAAACTAAACCAAATCACATACTTTGGTGGTGTCTAATTTTGAGTAATTATAAGAAAGTGGAAATACATATTTATGTTCAGGGTCTATGTGGAGTTAATTTTCAGATTACTCGAGTAGATGGAAAGGAATACCTGTAATATTTAGATTATGCAAAATTATAATATTAGTTTTGCAAAAAAGATTGCTTGTCTGTATTTCAGAGTGGTTGAACCATTATGTTTCCCCACCAGGAACAAATGTCTTTATGTTATTTTCCTTCCTACTTTGTAATTGGCAATTTCAGCTCTCATTTTAGCCATTTAAAAAGCATTTAATGGTGTCTCATTATTTTAATTTGAACTCTTGATAACAAATAATATAGGCTATCTTTTTATATGATTATTTAGAAGGACCTATTTTTATTTTTGACACAGGATTTTATGCTTTCAGGATGGCTTTGAATGTCTTATCTAGCAGGAAATGACCTTGAATTCCTGGTTACCCTGCTTCTACCTCTCAAGTGCTATGATGTCAGTCCTGTGCTACCAAGTCCACTATGTTCGGTGTTAGGGATGGAGCTCTAAGCCTTGTGTGTGCTAGATACTCTGCCCAGTGGGTTAATAGCCAGTCCCCAGAGGACCTAGTTCACAGGATGTCAAAAGCCTTATCTGATGTGAGTTCATATTTTTGTGCTAAGAGTCTATCAGTACTGAGTTTGTAGAAACTGAGAGATGAAATGTTTTTCAAGATGTTTGCTAGCATGTATTTCAAAATGGCTGAAAAAGAGTTCTAATATTATTTTAAAATGGGGTAAGCAAGAGAAGGCTTGCCCACACTGATGATTCTATTTTCTATATTACTTTTTACGAATCTGATTTGTCACCTATATATAACATTAATTAGAATTTTTTGGTTGAGGCTGTCAGTTTTTGGTGACTTACCCCTAACAATTTCACACAGCTGCACGTCACCTCGACCTACCCAGACCACTCAAGTTAGAGGGCCCTGGTCCATCGCAAGGGCCATCTCCCAAACTCGCAATGCCTCTGGCTTTAATATTCTGAGCTAGATCCACAAAACTCTCTTGCAGATGCTCAGCATTCAATCCTGAAGGCTCCACTTCATCACCAGGTAATTAGTATTTTCATTAACTTGCTTATTGTCAAGGAAAATGAGCCTTGATCATCTAATTTTTCCTCAATGAGTTGAATATTGTAATATATCTATAATTAATGTGCTTTATGCCACAAACGTGTAATGGAGTGGAAATCTGAGGCTGCTCCCAGCAGTCACTGTCAGTAAATGTTTGATGAATAAACAGAGACTTTCTAATGGGAAATGGTGGCGACTTTTATAAGCAGACACAATAAAGACTTTATTAACATACTTAAGAAGCATTCTGGGAAATAGAATGGAATGCATTATGACTGTAGGCTCCTTTTGTGAAAAGTAAATTTTACTGTCCCCATAACAAATGTTTACTTGTTTGATGCAACTCGTAGTACCAGTGTTTTATGGTGTATTCTCGAGTTTAATAGAATGAAGCTTAAATTAGATCCACATTCCTTAAGGATTTGAGATGGTGGGGGGGGGCCGCGGGAATCCTCCCAACAATTCTTTCCGTGACTCATTTGCATACCTGGTTTAAATGGGGAAGATTCCTATTCCAGAAAATTTGTTAGAGTTCAAAGACAAATTTTAAAACATTAAGCTAGCTAACGATTCGAAGAAATAAACATGTATTTAGC
Source organism: Microtus ochrogaster (assembly GCF_000317375.1). Taxonomy (NCBI): domain Eukaryota; kingdom Metazoa; phylum Chordata; class Mammalia; order Rodentia; family Cricetidae; genus Microtus; species Microtus ochrogaster. Next base: position 10,819,279 of record NW_004949100.1, on the reverse strand, counting down.
TTTCCATGGAGAGTTCAATTTTAAATAGTAGTTTAGAAATGAAAGGGAAAAATTTAAATTTCAGAGTAAATATGCTTACCTCCTAACATTTACATTTTATTATGTGGGCATATTTTTCTTTGTTTGTGAAAACAAACAGTGGTATGACATGGAAGTTATTCTTTGACTTTCTGATTCTCTCTAAACAGGTAATTCAATCTGGAGGTGTTCAAACTGTGGCAGTCATACTTAGCTAGAATCAATAACTTGAGTTTTGGATCCTTCCTTTTCTTCTTGGTTTTTAAGTTTTTGAGATAGGACCTCACTAAGTAGATGAGTGAACTTTAACACACACACACACACACACACACACATATATATATATCCCAGGCTGGCCTTGAACTTAAAACGATTCTCTTGCCTCTGCCTCCTAAATGCTGATATTACAGGTATGAGCCACCATTCTAGGATAACTTAAGATGTTTTGAAATGAATAAAGTTTCCCGAGTATGGAATAAGCTGTAAAAGAAGGTGAGGCATCAGCATGTCAAACATAGGATGCTGTCTATATTAATTGTGCTCACTTATAGGCCATTAAAAATAGCAGAACAATATTTAAGAAATTACTGTATTCCCCTCTTCATCTGTCTGTCTGTTTGTGTAAATGTTCATGTACATGCTATATTACATGCTTGGAAGTCAGAGGACACTTTTTAAAATTTTTCTTTTCTTTTTTTCTTTAATTTATTTTATTATTTTAAAGAAAACAAATTATCCTTTTTCATTTTACATATGAATCCCAGTTCCCACTCCTCCCTCCCATTCCCTCCACTTATGCCCTCCACCCCCCATCTATCCACTTCTCAGAGAAGGTAAGGTACATTGCTTTGGGGAAGATCCAAGGCCCTCCCTGCTATATCTAGGCTGAGCAAGGTATCCATCCAAAGAGAATGGGATCCCTAAAAGCTAGTACAAGCAGTAGGGATAAATCCTGGTGCCACTGCCGGTGGCCCTGCAGTGTCAGGGGACAACTCTGTTGTCACCAGTTTTCTCCTTTCTGTAAATGACCTGCACTAATTATTTAAAAAAATATGTAAATATTTGTTTTAATCAATATTCTTAAAATTTTTATTTTATATGTTTATATTTGAGAATTCATACATGTATACAATGTATTTTGATCCTACCCTCTCCAATTTTTCCTAGGCGCTTTTATTATCTCCCTCCCAACCACATGTAATCTTCTTTTATTTCTTGAAAAGACACTGAGTCCAATCAGAGTTGCCCTTATGGGCAGTGGGTGAGGAGCTGCCCAATTGGAGCATGGGCAACCTACCAGAGGCCACACCCTTGAGAAGAAAACTGATTCCTCCTCCCTCAACCTTCATGAACTGGCAACAGCTCTCAGCTGGGGTGATTTTCATTATTATGATCAGTACTCTCTACCCTTGATCCTCCAAGGGCTGTTACAGACATTGCAATGCCCTATGAAGCTGTCGTGGTGACAGAAGGCTCTCAAATACACCTGTGTGAGGGGATGGGAATATAAAATGACAGCATATGTCAACACTTGATGTCTACTAGGACTGTGACCCTTTTAGCACCGACTTCACATTCGTCTCGGCACGTGGGGATTTTCGTGTTCGTCAAAGCTGAGAAATTAAGATCTAATATTTGCTTTCCAGGATATAAATGGCTGTGTTTTTTAAGCGTAGGATTGGGCAATGCCCATGAACCACTCAGTGACTGCTGACAGAGACTTCAGAAAAAGCAGCTAGAATCTAACCAGGACATAATGGGAGATTATTTCAACTGACCTGCCTAGCTTCTACCATAATGGTTAACTATCTGAAGATACTGTTTCCTTAAAAGCCAAGTGAGCCAGATGGCATACTACTCTTGTGGTACATATAAACATTCCAAGAAAGCTTTGGGCAAAGTAAAGGTGGATGGTATTAGGAGCTTGGTCCTACCTCAACTTGATATACCAGGCTTTGTTGACTCCCATGGAAGGTCTTAACCCCTGTGAATGGAGACAGAAGAGAAGTGGATGGGGGAATAGAAGGGAGGTGGGGCAGAAAACTGGTAAAAAGGAGGGAGTGGAAACTGTGTTTAATACATAAAATAAATAATTTTTAGAAAGAAACAATAATGAAGGGCTGGAGAGATGGCTCAATAGTAAGAGCCCTGGCTGTACTTTCTAAGCACCTGGGATCAATTCCAAGCACCCACTCAGTGGCTCATCATCATTGGAACTTAAGTTTCAGGGGATCTGAACCTCTTCTGGCCTCTGAGGTCACCAGGCATTTACATGGTATGTAGATGCATCAAATATACATAAATTTTAAAAAAGAATAAAAATTAAAATTGATATTTATATATATATTACTACTAAGGTGTCTGATTCATTTATAAGAAAGAGTAAAAGCTTTAAAATAAACTTCCATAGATCAAACACTGTCCCAGCTGGTGAAGCGTTAAGTTCTTCTCTGTCTGTCTTTCCTCTGAAACGCTGTCTGTAGGTGTATGAGGGTATTAGAGATCATGTGTTCTCACCTAATCTCCTTGATCTCTTCCGAATAAATGATACGATGTAGTTCTTCTTTTCCTTCTGCTTTTTTTCCACATGCAGCTAAAAGCTGTTAATTATTCTAACAACTTGAAAAACTTAACGTGGAACAAGCATTTTAATAATTAAAATTATGAACATTGATCAAGAGAAAAATAGGGTAGCACACTTGTGGATTTTTCTTAATCTTGTGCACAATTATGTATAGAAAATCAAATTGCTTAAGTGTCAATACCTAGAATTTCTACAATCAAGAGAGTAGAAAAGAGAAGTTTTTTTTTGTTTTTTGTTTTTTTAAGAGAAAGACATACTTTATATATTTGCCTGCTAGCTGAAAATGCAATTTTGCCTTCCAAAGTGAGAATCAAATAAGAAAAATGCATCTTCTTATTCATTAACTCAATTATAAAACCTTTTAGCAATATTCTGCTTTTTGTTCATTTTTTTGTAAATATCTTAACAGGTATACAGAAAACATCCTGCTTTCAGATACACAAGTGTAAAAGCGCCACGGACTGTGCTTTCCTTGTTTTTGTTGCACATAACAGTGCAGTTCTTGTGTTAGTGAAACATCGGAAGCACATAGACAAATGTTGTAACGCGTAGACTTCAGTGATCATGGGCATGTTTAAAACACATGTCGTTCTTTTCTAAGGTGCTTCCAAATGATTGTCCTAGACTTCTACTGATCTTTGCCTCTCTGTTTTAACTTTCTTCTTTTAATTTAAACAAGCCCAGAGACTCCACAAGAATTCTTCAAGAGAATAGCGTCAAGGAGAACCATAGATTAAAATATAAAACTCATAAAATCTTTTTTAAAATCTGGGAGAAAAGTGCAAGAACCATGCGTCTTTATTTTCCCGGATAAAGACAGAGAACGAAATTGGCAAAGGGATCCATGTGAAGGAGCCAACATCCTAAGGCACACTGACACTTCCTTAATAGACTGCAGTGTACATAAAAATAATTAATCACGTGGAGGAGGCATTGCCAAGGTTAAGACTGAGGTCTCTGGTTTTTAATGGAAATGTTCCTAGCCTGAGTTGAAAGAACATCTTCCCTCGCCAGAGCATTAGAGTATCTGTCATACTTAACTCAGAATAGTTCAGGAGTTCAGTAAAATATCAGATGGAGTTCAGCACTTTTATTTCTAGGGGTATTAAAACTATATATAATAAGGAAAAAAAAGGGATTATGATGAACTATTCGACACCATGGGTGGAACATCAAAGAGGTTAAACTTAGAATTCTGAAATAGCAGGAAAAATAGTCTCCTATTGTAACTATTTCTTTTTGTGTGTTTTTAAAAGTTGTTTTTCTTCTGAAGGCACTGAAGGAAACTGAAGGCGAATACCTAAGGAAAGACACAGCCTCAGTCCAAAGAAGGGAAACTTGACTACATTTCCTTGCTTATTTTAACATACCAGGTTAATAGGCTCCCTTGTTTCGCCTGCTGGAGAGACTGTCAACAGGTAGAAGAAGAGTTTCTGAGAGAGTGGCTGCCTGTAAATTGTCTAACTGGTCTCTCTGTGGTTATTTATGCAAACACGCACCCTCTCGGTCTCTGGGTGGTCATGGGGAATGTGGTTCTCCTGTGACAAGGACATTGGAGTGGATTCCTGGAAAAGTACGCCATGTCTTCAGGGGACAAAATGCACACTTGAAGAGAACTGCTCTTTGGTTCACTGGAGCCAATGAACACTCTCTCCTCACAATGACAGATGGAATTCTCTCAGTCTGTTGATGTTCTGGTTCCTACAGGTAGTTATTACACATGCCCGTGGAGAAGGATGTTCGATAAGCAGGCTGCGGTACAGATGAAACCAAACATGGATGGAGGTTTTGGATCAAGGAAGGGCTGATGGCGATGTAGAGTCCTCAGATAGGGGTTTGGAAAAGTGTGAGCAATTGCCTAACATGGAGCTTACACTATATGACAGTTATTGTGCTATTGGATGTTTTAAATCTAAGCTGATTTTGTTTTTAACCTCATAATGAGTACATTATGCTCAGAGGAAAACAATTAAAGGTTTCAGTTCAGTCTTGCTGAATTAGAGATACAGCTCTAGCTGAGACTGTGTGGGGGTGACACTGCTTTTGTATCCCCAACCTCACTGGTTAGAAAGGTAAGGTAGGTGAAGAGGAGATCTGTGGTCACATTGAAGTGGTCACTCTAGATTCCCATGTAGCCCCTTTGAGAGAATGGGCTGCATCCCCAGGGCAGGAATAATCTCCTTTTCTCTATGGATTTCTGTCTTTCTGTGGTTTCTTTGAGATGACTGATGATTATTATGGGAGGGGAGAGTGTTTCTTTTCAGAATCAAAGGCACACAAAGAACACCACATGGTCCACATATACTTTGATTTGAAATAGCAAGTCCCAAAGTGTAACTATGAGGAAAGTGGAAAGAGGATCAATCCTTCCGTCCAATATTCACTTGTGTTTCTGTGGCCCTGGCTTCCCCAGATGGCAAGACCCTTTGCTCGGTGGATATTACAAATTAATGTCTTGCTAGAGCTAAAGAGACCTGGTTCAATGATCAGGGAAGAAACACGAGAGGATTGGCCTGGACTTAAAAAGCCTGGCTCTTTGAAATGCTTTGCGTTTTCCAAAGTGTCAATTAGCTCAGATGAAAATGCAAATCAAAGAAAAAGTTTCTTAACCTTTTAAAATATAAATTCGTAACTCAGTTTCCCAGCCCATCTTTTAGGTGCTCCCTCTACAAATATGTTGAGTTTTTAGTTTTCATTTTACCTGTGCCATTTTCAAAAATAGCTTTTAAAAAGCCCCACTGAATCAACTAAGAAAGGCATATACGCACTCCCAGAGACTGAAGCAGCAAGAGCAAGCTCAGGGCCTATGTGGGCCTGCATCAGGACCTCTGTGTTTACAGTACAGCTTTTAGCTTAGTGTTTTTATGGTACTCCCGACCGTGAGAATGAGTGGGTCTCTGACTCTTGTGCTGCTCTTGGGACTCTTTTCCTCCTGATGGGCTGCCACATCTCACTTCAATATGGTGGGTTTTGATTCATCTTACTATATTTTATTTTGTCACGTTTGGTTGTTGTCTCTTAGAAACTTGTTCTTTTCTAATGAGAGGCAGAAAGGGAGTGGAACCCGAGGGGAGTGAGGTTGGACGAACTGGGAGGAGTGAAGAGAAACGGTACTCAGGATATATGTATGAGAAAAGAATCTACTTTCAGCAAACGGGAAAAGAGTTAAAGAAAATAAAAATAAATAATCTACTACTTTAAGCATGCATGTATTCAGAGGACTTTTACAGAGAAGTTTGGCATGCAAGGTACACACACGACTTTTGATTTTTTTATTTAAATCTTACTTGGTTAAATACAAAATTCAGGCAGATATTGAATGAAAATAATATCTCTTTCATGTAACTTTGCAGAAATTTATTTCTTTGTTTCTCCTTTTTATATGTAAAATGAAGTGATAATGGACCCCGCCTTTTAGTGTGGTTACATGTGGACAATAAGAAGATGAATCTGAAATAACTGGTACACTTTCAGGCACTGCTGGACATTTTCTAATCTCAGATATTGCTATGATTGTAATCAGCATCATTATCTTTATCTCCCGGATCTGCTTTATTCTCTTTTTTTATTCCAGACTTAAAAAAAAAAAAACAACAAATCTTAGTTCTTCAGCTTATCAAGAAGTAAATTGAACTGATCACAGATATATTCTCTTGTCCATTATCTCTCAGATCTTTATGACTCCAACTGTCTTCTTTCACAAGTTTATGCTCGGCCATCTACCAGTCATTCAAACAAACAAACAAAATTGTCACACATACCCACATGGAAATGAACACAGTTTGTATTTTCCATGTTTCCTCCTCAATTCTTAATGTTTAAAGTTTTTGTATCTCCAATGCATCTTTTGATTGAGAGTTTATTTTCTTTCACAATTTTATGGAATCTGTAATGAATATTTAATTTCCCCTTTCTTTCATCTGAATTCTATTAATTAAGCTTGTATATATATCTTCTTTTTCCCTTGTGTTCCTTAAGTACTCTTTCAACTTGTGACTACATTCAATTAAAACACACACACACACACACACACACACACACACTCTTCAGTTTCCTCTTCCTCACCATTATCTCTTCTGCCTGTGTTCTCTGTGTATCCCAAGTAAAGCGGCAGAATCCTTGCGACTCTTTGCTCCACGCTGTCAGCATGTGCTGGGCACAGCATCATGACAGAGTCAATGGCCAGAGACTTGTTTAAGCACAGCAATATCCGTTGTAATCCCTTCACATTCTGCAAGCCTAACAGGTACATTTTCTTCCTTTCTCGGGCACATAATTACTTCCCCTCCGGTGGCAGGGCTTCCTGTAGGACAATCAGACAGCCACAGCATCCAGAAGCCGGATGATGAAGAATGCCTGCCAGCAGCCTCCTTCCATGGGGCTATTATCCTGGAGGAATGCTTTAGCAAGTTGAGCGTCAGCTTTAAAACAGCAGGTTCAAATTCTGACTTGGCCATTTGTTCTCATGTCGTGGTTTAGAACTACTGTATGTCTGTGCTTTTGGAGAGGAGTGTACTGTCTGCATGAGTACTGTGCCTACTCTTTCAAAGTATCTTGGTGCCCAGGGAAATATATAAATGATGATTTTATCATGGGAAAGTAGCTGGCTTGGTATTTTGTTTTGCTGAAATAATGTTCCCACATCTCAGAACTTTCTGGTTCTTTCTTTTATTAAGATGCCAGTGATGAAAGGCAGGGTCTCGTGAATGCTGAGCATACCTTACTCTCAGCTCTATGACTATCCTATATGACCTCTGTGTTTTAAGAGAAAAAGATTTTTACATTTTGGAATAAATTCACTAATTTTTCTCCTAAATTTTCTTCAGTTCAAAAATGGGGAAAATGTGTTCTTCTTCTTTTTTTTAAACCAATTCCTAAAAAGACTCAGGGAGAATGTCCTAAAAGGTCTAAAAGGAACAGGAAACTTGCAAACATCGTGGCCATCTGACCTGCTTTACATTTGGGTGCAGCTGTCCTTTCTTTGCCATGGAAAAGTTGTGTGAGATCATCTACAACATGATGGGATTTGAATTTAGCCCGCATGTGGTCTTCCATTGATCTGGAGCAGTTCCTGGCCTGCTGCTACAGAGAGGTAGCCCTGGGCTCTCAGCACTGTCCCTCCAAAGTTTGCTTTAAGGATCTGCAATCCAGAGCCAGGCTGCTGCTTGCTCAAGCGGGGAGAACATCCTGAGTCAGGGATTCTTCTGCTTGGAGTCCTGCCCTTTCCAAGGACTGAAACTACTTTTATTTGCATTTTAGCCTTTATGTTAATTAATGGGAATTAATATGTGTGTAAGAACTTCAGAAATTTCCCAAAGGTTCATTATAAATTTAGTGTAAAGGGAGAAATAGATACTTTTTTTTTAAAGATAGGGCTTTCATTAAATTTTTAGGTTATTAATAAAAACATTTTTATCAGAGGAAGTTTAGTGTAAACTTGGGATGAAGATATCAGCTATACAGTCAGTAGGGTCTTGAAAGATACCGCCGCATGTGTATGTGTGTATGTGTGTGTGTGTGTGTGTGTGTGTGTGTGTGTATCTGTGAAGATTAAAGAAGAGAAGGGACAACAGTGAGAAGTGCTAAATGATGACATAAAAGACAAAAATACTCAATAATGACAATTTCCTTTCATTAGTAAAAAGACTTTCAATTAAATCATTTTCATTATTTAATCTCACCACGTTTCCCCTTCTACAGGATGTAGAAGACAAAAATTGTGTTCAGTAAATATAAAAGTAGAACCTAGTTGAGTCCTTGTGGTATGATGAGCATCCCTTGGTATATATCCAACAGCGGTATTTCTGGGTCTTGAGGTAGATTGTTTCCTAATTTTCTGAGAAATTACCACACTGACATCCAAAGGGGTTGTACCAGCTTGCATTCCCACCAGCAATACAGAAGTGTTCCCTTTGCCCCACATCCTCTCCAGCATAAGCTGTCATCAGAGTTTTGATCTTGGTCATTCTTTCAGGTGTAAGATGGAATCTCAGAGCTGTTTGGATTTGTATTTCTCAGATGTTGAGCATTTCCTTAAGTGTCTTTCAGCCATTCGAGATTTGTCTGTTGACAGTTTTCTGTTTAAATCTGCACCACTTTTTTTTTTTTACTGGATTATTTGTTCTTTTGATGCCAAGTTTCATAGCAGCATTATTCATAATAGCCAGCAACTGGAAACTACCTAGATGCCCTTCAACCAAAGAATGGATAAAGAAAATGTGCATATTTACACATTGGAGTATTACACAGCATTACACAGCAATAAAAAAATAATGACATCTTAAAATCTGCAGGAAAAAAAAAAACATATTGAGTAAGGTAACCTGGTCCCAGAAAGAAAAATATAATATGTACTCCCTCATAAGTGGTTTTTAGACATAAAGCAAAGAAAAACCAACCTACAGTCCACAACCCCTAGAAAAAAAAGAGGACTCTATGAGAGACATACATAGATCTACATAGGAAGAAGAAAAAGACAAGATCTCCTGAGTAAATTGTGAGCATGGGGGTCACAGGGGAGGGAGGAAGGGGAGGGTGAGGAAGGGAGGGGAGTGAAGGAAAATGTACGGTTAAATAAAAGCCATGAAGAGTAGAACTTAGTATCTGCTTATTTGAGGATTTATATCTGCTTATTCGTTTATGATTGCTAGCCAGCTGGGCTGACCAATGGCAGCAGAGAAGCCTGCCGAGAATGAGTGCATTCACCGACTGCAACTTCCACAGAGAATTGCACAAAAATCTTAGTACAAACACGAAGAGGGCTCAGTTCAGGCTCTCCATTGACTTTAAATACAGGTGACACTGGTTAGGCCTCTGTGGGCTCTCTTACAGATTAGCAACACAATGCTTAGAGCTGAAAGGAACTATAGGGGACCGATCTCCCACTGCGTATGTTCCTGGTCTGTACTTCCAAAGATCCTCCTAAATATACATCCATTCCCTGGGAGCAGTGGTCTTTGTTTGCTAGGGAGTTCATTTGATTTTGACAGACCAAAGAAACTAAAGTTTCCCATTAGAACTCATCTCGGTCGTTTGGCATTAACTTGTACATCCCTGTTCTCACCACATACCTATCTCAAAATAAGGGAAGGATCGTCTTGATTCTCACATAATCTACATCGTAAAGCTACATAGCTCCACTTCTCTCACTCTTTACTTATCAGGCATTATAACTTTTAAAACTCTACTTTGCCTCATTCCTGATACCTCCTCCAGGATGACACCATATTTCCCAAACTGATTCCAGAAGTGAATATCTTTTGTCACATGAGGCTTATGGAATTGTACGTTACCTTGATATCATTCCCATCCTGTATCTAGATCCTGCTGCACTGAATATTACAGCTAAAATGTAGGACTTCATCTGTCTTGTAGACAGGAATTTTTGCCTATAAGGTTGAGCAGTAAATGAATAAGTAAATGCTTTTTCTAACCATGAGACAACATTTCACAAACCCCTGAGAAGTCCACACTCCCCTTCTGTTTGCAGTTAGATAATTCACTGAACCCTATTTGATTTCTATCTACACTTACCAACTTGAACAACCACTTTATTTTAATTATTTTATTTTTATTTCATGTGCATTGGTGTTTTTGCCTGCATGTATGTCCTATGAGGGTGTTGAGTGCCCTGGAGCTGGAGTTACAGACAGTTGTGAGCTGCCATGTGGGTGCTGGGAATTGAATTCAGGTCCTCTGGAAGAGCAGCCAGTTCTCTTAACCACTGAGCCATCTCCCTAACCGCTGAAAAACCCCCTTTTAGCTTCAACTCTCCTGTCAGTTTGGCCCCCAGAGATCAGCCATGTCTTTTGTGTCCTGCAGAGCTACAACTGCATCTTCAGGTCTTATTTCACACGCAGGCTTGAAAACCATGGTTTCTATTCTTTGGAAAGTTACTGTCAAAAATATTGAACAGGATATATACTTAGAACATCTTTATCAACCCTTTGGTCAACCATTTTCTTCACCTTATTCCTAACTCTGTGCTATATTGGAAATCTTAATCCAGTTGTTACTTTCCATCTTAAAATAAAAATGTTCAGCATTTAGTCATTCCTCCCCACCCCCACTGGTATTGTTTGTGTCTCCTTCACTATCACATTGTATTAAGTGCTAAGAACTGAAAGGTGATCGAGCTGGACAAGGCCACCGCGCTGTGCAGCCAATTGTGAGTAGCAGACCCAAGTTATAACTGAAACTGACATTATGAAGAAAGCAGGGTGATGACACAGAAATGTCTAAGAAGAACCAGGGATGCTGTTCCTTATGAGAGACCGGGAGATGATGCCTGGAAGATGAGAGGCGGCAACCATGACAACTGGGGAGATAATCCAGGGAGAAGGGACTGTGAAGCTCACGTATACACAAGGTCAACAGCACTGGAGCTGACTGTGTGAAAGGAAACAGGTCTCATGACACTTTGAAGAAAAAGAGCATCTCATCAGGCAGGGCCTTAATTCAGTGAGGTGAGGAAAGGCTGGGAAGCTCCTGAAGTATCTAGGGATGCGATGTGGTCCAAGTTTGCACTGTTGGAAGGACAGTTGGCTGAATGAAGAACGCAGTAGTGATGGAATGAAAAACCTAAGTGAGACAAGGTGGTGCCCAGATCAGGCTGTGGCAATGCGGTGGAGGACTGGATTAACATCGAGTGTGCACATGCAGATGCGTGGTGAGAAGAGAAAGGGGGAAGGATGGTGACGCAATACGAGACGGGTGGTCGCTGTGGTTCGAGGTGCTTACAGGGCTTTAGTCCAGAAAAGTAAGGCTCCCCTGACCTCCCATGACCCTCTTCTTCCTGAATGCTTAATAAACGGCGAAACAATGTGGCTGAGAACCTTGTCAGTCTCGGCTGTTTTCAGTGTCCAAGACCCATCTTTTCTCACAGATTGACTCTTAACTCTGTTTCTTCGTGAGTTTTTAAGTTTTCAGATGACCCTGTGACTAACAACACAGGACATATCAAAATCCTTGCTCGCTTGTCAAAGTTTGGAAGCAAACTTTCAGTGTTCGCGTAAATTTCTTAGACGTTTGCTCCCCATCTCCACTCGTGGCCTGGCTTTCAATCAGCTCAGCACTAACTACCCTACAGCTTTGGTTATAATTCGTTTTCCCAGTGAAGAAAAAGGACAAGAACAAGAACAATACAGCCTTTTTGGATATTTGTAAATACTGCAGCATCTTTAAGGAGCAAACACAGACCTTCGTTTCTGTATTTACAACGGCCTCTCTTAGAAATCTCGGGCATTGACGAAACCATCTTGTTTTCACTGGGAAACTTTGGGAGTTCAGCCTTTCAGATTTGTGCCTATTTTCTCTACTTTTCCTTGTTCCAATCTCTTTCTGGCTCATTTAGTATATTAAAAAGTCTGAGTTCATGAGGGAGATAATTTTGTATCTATTTTGGGCACTTTGACCTTCAATCTCATTTCCTTCTCATTTAAATTAGCTTCAGCGGCCTAGTCGGAGTTCCATACTTTTAAAGGCTTCCATTCCCTGTAGAAACATTCTTTTTACAGAGTCTGCCTTGAGATCTCTGTTAGCTTTGGGACTGTTTTCACGGCAGACAAAGTAGTAAAGGAAGGAGCGCATGCACTTTATAAAGCTGAACAGTCCGGTAAAATTCTAGTCTGGCAGGTAGAAAAGCAATGATCCATAAATAGCTCCTGAATGAATAAGTGAATTGTGACTGCAAGCAGCTGATTTGATTTCACAGAGTCCCAGCTTCCTGTCTGTGAAGTGGTAAGTGGTAACATAAGGGCCTGGCCTCATATGACCGTTGGAAGCAAATGGCCTGTGGCATCTGTGGGACTTCATTGTCACCTGCTTTAACTTTGCTTCAGATCTAGGTACATAGTATACCACTCAGACTTCTGGAAGGGCTCGTTGTCCTGATTGCTGCCTCTCTTGTTTAGTTACGGTTTTTTGGGGGAAGGGATTGGCGGGATTGGTGGGTAGTGAATGAATTTAGCTTTTAGAGCAGAATAGGAAAAGGAAAATGTTTATTGAAGATTGCTACAAGAGGGCAGTGGGATGGGCAGCACCAAGGTAGCACCTATATTCACGCAAAGAGTTTGGAACATTTGTTTCTAGTAAACGTATCTATGCACAGACTTCAAAGTGGATTATGTGTGCCTACATTTTTACGGCAATGGGTTCCATTAATTATTTTTCCAAACCACTATCACTTGCCTTTCTTCAAAGATAGCCATTCTACCTTTTAAATCCAATTCTGCTGACAATTGCCTCTATTGTCAAGTAACATTTATATTACTGCTCTAGATTTTTCCATATTTAAGCATTTTTGAATTGATATACTTTCTGGAAGCACCTAGAGTTTTCCTCATCTGCAACATACACAAATTCTTACTTTCTGTGCATGGTCTTCTTGAGCCAGTTATTTTAAATGGTGATGAGATTGATGTTAAGTATGGGCATTGCTCTGATGCTGTGTGATCCAGGGCTAATGGGATGGATGCTGGGCACCTTTAGTTTTCTATATATTGAAATTTTTATTTCTGATAATTATAATTGTTTGTTCTGTAGTTCTCACGCCCTTCTCACATGTTCAGGCCTGCTTGTCTAAATCTGCTTTGGACCTATAGCAAGGCAGAACTTAGTTAGGCAAGGAAAGGTAGGCTGAATGCTGGGAGAAAGAAGGGTGGAGTCTGGGAGATGCCATGGAGCCACCGCCAGAGTCAGACATGCCAAAACTTTGCTGGTAAGCCACAGTCCTTTTGGCATTCCCCGGTTTATTAAAAATGGGTTAAATTAATATGTAAGAGTTAGCCAATAAGAATTAGAGCTAATGGACCAATCAGTGATTTAATTAATAGGGTTTCTGTGTGATTATTTCAGGTATAAGCTAGCTGGGAGGCCGGGAACTAACAAGTAGCCTCCTCCAAAAATACTGTTTAAAAACATACAAAAGCACTCTAAGCAGACATCACATTTCAAGTGTCAAACAATTGTTAGGACCAGAGTTTGTATCTCAAATTCTATGTGTGTAGAGTTAAGTACTCTAGAAAGTGTCTTCAGGGTACTATTGTCAATTCCAAGCCTAGCTAGGTTACCTAGGATATAAAAGCAGCTTTTTTCCTCTGAGACATTGCCCTTCTGCACACTCCTGGCTGTCCTGGAGCTCCCTCTGTAGACCAGGCTGCCTCAAGCTCACAGAGATCTCCCTGCCTCTGCCTCCTAAGTGCTGGGATTGAAGGTTTGACATGCCATTGCCCAGCTAAAAGCACTTTTTGTTGTGTATGCCACTCACAAACCCTGTAAGAAAAATGTAATAATCAAATCATTAGGGCAATTTTAAAAGCACAGAATACTGTATTATTTGGAAACCCAAAGCCTTGTTTGTTTTCATCAGAAAAGCTATGCTACAATTAAAATGACCCATTTATTAAATCATCTCAAAGGTTTATTAACCCCTCTCTTTTTCCTATCTTTTTTTCTTGCTTATCAAGTTTTATTTATCTTCACTCATATGATGTTGAGAGTAAATATTACATCTTGGGGCAATTGAAGAGAATATAGGTTTAGAGAATGAGCAATATTATCCCAAATACTCTGAGTTTCTATGATTAAGAATAGTCATTCTATCTTAAAGGCAACATTCTTAGAATTAACTATTTATAGGAGACAACAGGTGGCAAAGCTACCTAAGGAGGTTTCTTGGAAGGATATTTGAATTTAAATTTGGTCTTCACTAAAAATAAATGTCTGCCAAGTGTCTACCAATCTTAACCAACTATCCACAGCTGGTCAAGCCATGGAAGGAAGCTGTTGACTCTTTCCTAAGCAGCTTAATTTCTATGCGCAACCTAAATACTCAGCCTTGTAGCTACAGAAAAGGGCAACTCTCACCCCTCATCCACGAACCTTCTTTTTGTAGCAGATGGAGACCCTTCCAGGAAGTCACAGCTGGCCAAAAGGCCTACCTGCATTCAGTACATTTACAATGCAACCTCTAAACCTAAGGCCAAGGGAACACTGAAGAAAAGGATAGAAAGGTTCTAAGGAATAGAGAACCTAGTCTTATCTAAAAATAAAAATAGGACATAAAGTGGGGGAGTAGGGAAGAGGGGGTGCATCTGGGGGAGGTTGGGAGTTGAATATGATCAAGAAACATTGCCTGAAACTATCAAAGAATTAAAAAGATATATTATCAAAAAGAATGTCTACTGATGGACTTAGTTTCAGAAGGCATTTAGCAAGGAAGAAAGAATAGGGACAAATCTCAGCATGTTTGAGAAACAATGGCTTAGCAATATAGAATAAAGTACCACCATCTAGATTGTAGGTTCAATGAAGGATTCTCCATAGCAATCCGGGAAAGACTTTGTGACTAGGAAAATGTAGTGAGTAAGTCTAAAAGGTAGGCACTGTTGTAGGTTAAGGGGAGGGATGGAGGATGGTGGGGAAAATTGCTAGAAGCTTATGGACAGAGACTTACTGGTACGGGGTAGGTAATGAAGGGTAGTTCAGGAGCATTTATGGAAAATCACCAAGATACTTGACTGACAAAAAAAAAATCACTTTGTCCTGGTGCTAGATAGAGATAAGGAAGTTTCATGAGACAATCTCCTGTAGCACTGGCTTCCATTCATTAATTGGACAAGATTTGCAGAGGTCCCTACTCTGGGATCATGCTGGGCTACCATCTGAGGGAATGACTTCCAAGCTGCTAGAACAGATGAAGAAAATGGTCATTCTATACATATTGCACAATTGACCGAGCCTGTCTAGACTGGAGCTTCTAGTTGCAAAGGGCATGGGGCCTCTCCTGAGGGCACAGGAAGCTCTTGCAACCCTCAGGTCACCATTATGCACATTGGCTCTCATTGCTGTGATACAGATTTACAGAAGTGCCAGCTATTAATAAATTAGAGAGCAGAGTTTACTGTAAGAGCCTGACAAATATAGATTTGAGGTTCATTACACTGCTGACTCCTTTTCAGCCCACAGAGGTTTGCTGGCCTTCACACACACACACACACCCCTTTTCTTTGGTCTTTGTACAGGACAATTGGCTGGGCATAGAGCAGACCTGACTATATCTTCAAACTCAAAGCATAAAATAAAGATAACCTCTGTTATTTTCTTGTCTTCATTTGTGTATTGTCTGAGTTTTAAAACTATCAAATGCTTCTTCCCTGTCTCTTGCTTCTCTCCTCACTTTGAGTTGACCATCAAATTCACATGTATATTTATTTTCATACATGATTCACAAGCTTTTGGTTTGTGAATCTTGAAATTGGGTTTTCTGCCAATAGAGAATCCTGAATTCATGTCAACCAAGGGTATGCCTTTGTTTAATGGGGCAGTGAACCAGTTATAGAATTGCCTTAAAACATTTTTAAAAAGTCTGTTCTAGCTAATTGTTTGAATGGTTTCAAAATTCGAAGCATATCTTTTCCAATGTTTAATAATTATTCTCTGATTATCTTAGTGATTATGTAGACAGAGCAAAGGATTATTAAAATGTCCTCATCATGGGTCTTTGTATGAAAAAAATAATAATACAGAACCAGGTATAGTGGGCCTGGCCTATGATCCTGGCACTCAGGAAACTAAGGCAGAAAGATTGCTATAAGTTCAAAGACAGCCTGTGCTACACACCAAAACTCTATCTTACACAATTAACTAAAAACCAATGAAGAAATAAAATAATCCAAGCCTTTTAGCTGTGACCTGAAAGAAACAAACTTAAGCAAACAAAACAAAAAGAACTCGATGTCTGCTACTTGTGAAAATGTTAAAGTAAATTCTAAATACATTTTCAACAACAGTATGGATTTAGGTTGCCCACGGATGCAAAGATGCAGTGTGAATATTATAGTGAATTGTGCATGTCAGTTTAGTTCCCACTGGAGACTTTCCTGAGTTGCTTGCTTTAGGTTATGGCTTGAGACTTTAAACCATTTTTCTTCTGATGGCTCTGTTCTCTATGGCCCCAACTTTGCCCTCTACTTTCTGACAAAATATTCTATTCAGTTTTCTTCACAGACTTTCTTGCCTGTAGGCATTTAAAAACATGTGGTCATAGTCTTCTCCTGGCTTGCATGTTTTGTTTGTTTTAACGCTGAATATTCAGTCCATCTCTCTGTCTTCAACTAGGTAAGTCATTTTTTTATTCATCTATGTAATTATAAATGAGTTAGTTTGAAGTTCCACTTTCTTTTTTAAATAATTTATTTTTTTCTTCTCATATATCACATCCTTACCACAGTCTTCCTTCCCGCCTCTCCTCCCAGTCCCTTCCTCCACCTCCTCTCTCCTCCAGATCTGACTCTATCTTCCTTCAGAAAAGAACAGGCCTCCCAAGGATATAAACTGAACACGACATAGCAAGTTAGAGTAAGATTTGGCACATCAGCTGGGTTGTAAAGACAAATCCCCATGGTTGGCATTAGCATGAGCTCATCTCTATTGGGAAAACGGCGAAGAAATAGTGGATCAGAAATCTGCCACCAGTGGAGATGTGACGAGTAACACTTACTAATATAATGTAGATGTCTGAGTGGTTGCATGTGCCTGAATGTGAGACTGGGTGAAAATCCAAGACAATAACATGACTTTTAAAGCTTATGTATTGACAGGTACTACTCTTTCTGAAGAAAGGCCATTTGTATATTAATTGCTACCATTTATCATGTGCTGAAAAAGTGTCAGGGCTTGCAAGGGATGTTGGAGATACTGCAAGGATGATATAACATTGCTGACTAGGGGGATTAGCCTCCAGTGGGGGGATAAGCCATTACCATACTGAAGGATGCACTGTCCATGATGAATAAACCCAGGAAAGTACCTGGGAGCAGTTGGAGGGGCCGGAAAACCTGTCCTGAAGGTTGTCATGCCAACACTGCGGTGTTAGAGTTCTAAGACAATCCTCCATGTCTATGACTTCTTGTAGTCTTTTCTTCTTCAGCGTGAGTAGAACCTGCAACTTGTTTCTGCCTATAAAATATAGCAAAGACAATCACTTCTGTGATTATGTTAAATTATACGGAAAAAATATAATACGGACAGAAGGCTTCCCTGAACAATTAATAGATAATTGAGAGAAATGACCAAAATCTCTCTAAAAATCATTGAAATGAAGGCATCTAAATTGGTTTAGAGTGCTTTGACTCAGGTGAATACTGAAAACTGGTAAATATGTTACATGTCTTCCATTCTTCTTTGTCTTTATTCTAAAAATTCTCCCCCTTAGCTGCCTCCCGTGCATATGAATGTGGTTGGCCAGACAGATTCACATCCCATAGGTTCTTCCTCACAGTAGCGTGTGTTCTTTGATCTGCCAGGCCTGAATCACCATTTTATATCTCATAGCCTCCCTTCTGAACAGCGTGTTCCTTGCCCAGTGAATGTTTTAGCTCACCAAGAGCAAGTTTTCTCACATAGTGAGGCTCATAGTTGACGGTCTAATGTGGCTGCTGCCTCCGCTAGTCCAGAATAAGCTGAAAGTGACAACACTGGGAGTGAGAAAGAGAGCTGGGAAGATGTACTGTAGAAAAACCCTTCTTCCCGTGGCTACCGCGCTGCTCTGCTCTTTATTTCTGCTGGTCCTTCCTTTCTGTCTCACCGAGTACAGATGATATTTGCTGCTGTCCTTCCGTTTGGCCTTCGCTGTTGCTAATTGCCCACTCACTTTCTCCCCTTTGGAGTAATGAGTGGCAATTTGTTATCCACCTCCATGCAGCTGCTACGGTTTCCTACCATTATTGCACTGCATCTCTTTCTCCCTTATACTCTATTTGACTTATGTGGATATGCTGTCTTTTTTTTTAAACATGAAGGAAACAGAAGCCATTTATGTGAATAATTACTCCATCTTTCCAAAAGCAAGGAAGGAGCGTGTACTCTCAGTGTTTTCTGCACAGAAGCGTAGGTTAGAAAAATGAATTATAGCCACTGATATTTCTAATCAAATTTGAAAATCATGCTGGCATGCGACTGTGAAAACATAGCAAAGCATCTTGTATTTTGTTGTTTGTTTGTTTGATTTTTTGAGACAAAATCTCACTTTGTAGCCAAGGCTATCATAGAACTTACTATGCCTTAGATGTGAGGCAACCCCCTGCCTCAGCTTTCCATCTGCTGGGATTATAGGAGTCACGGCATCCAGCTTTATTAGAGCATCTTTATTGCTCCTGTTAGAGCCCAAGCTGAAGTGCATGCTTGCTTCAGAAGGACAGAAAGGTATTTCAGAGACCTGGTGATGGTAGTTCAGTTGGAAGTTCTTTCTTTTTCCATCTTTAAAAATGTGTTACTTAAAAATCAGTCGTATACAGAAGTGTTTCATAGTTTTTAATTCTCAAGACAAACACCCAAACATCACCCACAGCCCAACGTGCTTCAATTACCATATTTCTGGTAACCAGCCCATTTTCTCACTACAGGAACTTAATGGCTCAGAACAGACTCTCCTACAGAATTTGCCATCTCTGACAAACTCTTTAAAGTTCTAAAGAAGCTAGCAAGCAAGGATCTTTCCCAGCAAACTTAATGAAAATCCCTATAGTGGCAGTAACTTCCAGAGGTCACCCAGAGACATGTTTCAAATGCAAAATTGGTGCCTAGTTATTGATATATAATATTGATTTGCCATCTCCTTCTGGGATGGCGTTTTACCTTGGAGAGCCATGAGACAAAGAGAAATACAGGCTGGCTTTCCTCTGCCACAGGAAGATTACATAAACCATGGCAACACAGTTATCCTGTGGCTTGTTCAAATAGGCAGTTCCATCACCTGATTTTTGAAAGGACATTTCTTTGGCTTTTTCTGGCAGGTGACCAAGTGTTTCTGTTAACATTAGTTTGAGATCCTAAGAATCTCTCTCCTGAACTGAAAATTCCTCTCACTTTTCTTATGTCTGCGTTTTCCCTGCTGCTGCCAGAATTCTCTATTGGAAACAGCAACGTGATGGTACCACACACCGCTAAAAGCTCTCTCCCAGCTGTAACTATGGCAATTAAGAGTACACACACCGGAGCAAGGGGAAAGAGGCTGGGAAAGCTTAAGACTCATTCCTGGTCTCAGCCTCCTTATCTGGGTGTGGACGACTGATACCAACTGCCGAGAGGCACCACGAGGGTCAGCAGTGACCAGCCAAGTGCTTAGCGGAAGCCTCAGCACAACCCTGGCTTTCAAGACATTCTAGCTCTTAGCTATCGCTTAAATAGATATGATTGATTTAAAGTCAGTTTTCTTTTCTGAAAAGCGGAGAGCATCAGGACAAACAATCCATGTCATTTGGCGTCTTCCTCCATCAGTGCACCTTGTAATCCAGCTATAAAGCTACTGTAATTCACGGCTTCCCATGATTCCAAGTTATTTTATATTCCAGTGATCATCACCATTAGAAGAGTATTCCTTTTTTGGAACCTGATTTTAAGGGGTTGACAGGATTGTCAACATAACATGGCCTAAAAGAAATACATAAACAATCAGATCAAAGAGATGCAGCAAGAGGAGACTCTTACTCAGAGCAAGAGAGGAAAAATGTTCAGGGAAATTAAAGAGTCTGACAACAAATTAAATATAGTCAGCAGGAACATTTTTATCCAGTGCAAGGTGCTTTGTGAGTTCTGATTTATTTTTTTTCAAAACATGCATTCATATGAATATCTTCACATTTTCTGGCTGGCTTGAGATGCACTGTCTCTATCCATGCTGCATTTTGCCTTCATTTACAGCAACTCACAGGGCCTTCTCTGCCTACTCAGTCCTAAGCACTTGACCAAGGTTACACCACCCTTCTTATTGATCTATCTACATATCTTTTCTGGGTAGCAATTTCACTCCTAGGAAATGTTTGTACCTTCTCTGTCTTTCCCAACAAGACAGACACGGTTCAAGTGCAGGGCCCGTGTGCTGCTCAGAGGCACAGTTCTGGTTCCTTGGCTAGAGCCTAGAGTATTTCATATTGAATGAATGCTTGTGAAGCAAAGCGGAGGGTTTAAATGCCCAGGAATGAATGAATGAATTTTTCATTGCTTGAGATAAAACCGAGGGCCTTGTGTATGGTAGGCAAGCACTGTGACTCTGTTTCCTCATCTTTTTAAAATAAGGTCTAACAATGAATCATTGCCTGGCCTTGTTCTTAGGTTTATTTAGTTTAATAATTTGGGGGATACAGCCTAGGTACTCTGGGATTCCAGGAGATGTCCACATCTCCATCTTTCTTAAGAAATGTTTCAAAGTCATTCTCCTACTTTGTTACTTGTTAAATAATGCTATTCTTGTAGATTAAGACTGACTTCTGATGTGGGAGTGATTTCTTATTAATAAAGAAACTGCCTAGGCCCATTTCATAGGCCAACCCTTAGGTAGGCGGAGAAAACGAAACAGGATGCTGGGAGAAAGAAGTTGAGTCAGGGAGTCGCCATGATTGTCCCATTCCAGACAGACGCAGGTTAAGATCTTTCCTGGTAAGCCAGCTCGTGGGCTACAAAGATTAATAGAAATGGGTTAGATTAATATGTAAGAGCTAGCCAATAAGAGGCTG
>NW_004949100.1:10786659-10795300 GCF_000317375.1 Microtus ochrogaster | reverse complement strand
CAACTCTATGGTCAGAGGGAGTCAACAGTCTTCCCTGTAGGTAATGCATACACTTTGCTCAGTGGAGGGTAAGGCAGAAGCTAAACATATACTAATGAATAATTATTATTATAAGCATGATAAAGCTGTATTCTCTACTAACAAATAAGAAGTGGGTGTACTATTTATAAGAGTATCTCTGTCCATGTCCCCTATTAGTCTTAAGTGAACACACTGGGATTACAAGTGTTTAAAATGGGAGGTAAGGGAGAGTGACTAGCTGAAGTGTGGTAATAATTGGGGGCATAGAACATCAGTTATGCCAGATATAAGCTTTGAAGATATGCACACAGGATCTAAGAGTCAGGAGATGTGGGCTCCTGATTCAGCCCCACCACTGTGTGCTCCAAGTTAAATACTGCTACCTAATCTTCTCATTTTAAGTACTAGTACTTAAAGTAGTAATGGTTGAGTAATGCTACTACTTAGTTTCCTGTGTTTAAACAGGAACGATGTGAATCGCCATCCACCAACACCACAAAACACTACAGACGGTAAACAAGTGACAGCGCACACTATATGGACATGTATGAGCACACAACTGAAAACAGGAGTCAGTACTGTGCCATCCCCCTGTTTATTCCTCCATGGGACAGAATGAGAGAGAGGGGTAAAACCTTGCAGTCATTTCCATATGCAAACCTCAGTCAGCTAAACCTTCGAGACTTCCACCCTACCTTCAGTAGCAGGTATAATGCCATAAACTTCCAACAGCTTCTTTCTATTTGTTTAGAAGTGTAAATATAAATTACAGATCAAAAACATAAGGACTAAGACCAAGAGGAAAAAAAAAAGCCCAAAAGGATGCTACCAATATATGTATATCTATATTAGAGTATGTTAACTAAACCAGCACCAGAATCATTTTTACAAGCTAACTGCTTTCTTTCCTTTGCTCCCCTTCTCATCTTGATTTCATCACAGATTTTCAAGCTTTGCAATTGTATTTTGCATATTAAACGTAAGTTATTTTAAAATGGAAATACGAGTAAACTGTACCAAAGCACTTGGTTCAACGAAAGATAAACTGTATCGCTTAAATTATTATTATTATTTCTTCACAAAAAGCCATTATGTAAATGTACAGGCTTATATACGTTTAAAGAGCCCAAGTCCAGGATGCAGAGAAAGGAATACATGCACATCTACTAACGCAATGCTCACAGCAGCCTGGCTCTAACACACAATCACATGCTCTCCCTTCAAGGGCAACGAAGAAGCCATATGTCTGTTTTAGTGACTCCGTTTTGAGATGGTGTCCTCACTGCTTTTATTATATTTTCAAATAAATACATATGGGACCCGTCAGATGTCAACAGTGGCTCAGAAAAGAGTATGAATTAGTCACACTGGCGCACAGGGCTAAGGAACAATGAACAGTGCTCTGGAAGACCCTTGAATACAAGCCTATTTGCCTCTTAATCCAAATGAATAATTAATGATAATTATCATGCCGCAGTTATTATCTGTGATAATAATATATCCGTAAGGTGAATAAATTCAATCTGCTACTATGCAGAAATGGCAACTCATAATATTCTTAAGAAATACAGATATAATTATCAGTATTAATGGTCAAGGGGAAAAGGGATTTTTATGTAAGGAATTACAACAAAAGGTCTAATGTGAGGTAGAAATGGATCTCTCTGGCAACGGTTTCTCATGTAATCAACACTGTTATGGGCCTGCTGTGGTGACGTCAGGTTCTTACTTTTGTGGATAGGAACCATTTGAGAAAAAGGCATCGTCATGCAGTGTGCACTGAGATCTGATGGCAACATTTCATTATTGCCCTGTGGAAAATGATGCCAGTTAACTGTAAGATCCTATAAAGGGTGCTTGAATATGTTAGGAGAGCTGGGGGTG
The DNA here is from genome assembly GCF_000317375.1 of Microtus ochrogaster. Classification (NCBI taxonomy): domain Eukaryota; kingdom Metazoa; phylum Chordata; class Mammalia; order Rodentia; family Cricetidae; genus Microtus; species Microtus ochrogaster. The sequence continues at coordinate 10,793,395 of NW_004949100.1, read as the reverse complement.
ACTGGGCTGCCAACTGGTCAACTGCCAACATTTCTGTCACTTAGAAGAAAAAAAAATAAACAAAAAGTGAAACAAAATTAGGTATGGAAAACTTATTGATGAGTGATGCTGATTCCATGGTGGCTGTGGATGTGCTGCTTGTAAAATTGCCCTCATTATTTAAAGTCTGCTAGTCATGTGGAATGCAGTCATAGCACACGACTAAGTCCTTTGAATTCCCACCACCACTGAAAGGTCAGCTGCTTGATTGCTTTAGTGTGTGTGTGCATGAGTGTGTGAGTATGTGTGTGTGGTGTGTGTGTGTGTGTGTTGGTGTGCATTTGTGTGTGTGTGTAGGCACGAGATCACACATTTATTGACATATAAAGAACCTTTCTAAAAGAGCAACCTGCCATCAGGTATATCAGAATATAATTTATAAAAGGCAAAAATTATTTAATTTCCCACTTATAACTTTTTTAAGTTATATAAATAATATGACAGTACATATCCACATAGATTACACCCCACTTTTGGTACGAAGTGTTCCCATCACTCCAAAGGTCTTTCACACTTATGTGCAACCTGTCCTTCCTTTCTCTTATAATTATTTTACATCCTTATAATTTAGTTTTCTTAGAATATCATGCAGATTAAATGGAATTTTTGGAATCTGATTTCTAATTTTGTATATTGTTTTTAAGATTCATCCATACTATCATTTGTTATTAGTTTGTTGTCTTTTCATTTCCTAAGTAATATTAATTCTTCAGTTTTATTCTATATTGCCTATTTATTCATTCAATATTTCCTGTGTTTTTGGATTTCTTCCAAATTCTTTAAATTATAAATAAGGCTGCCATTAATTTGTCTATAGGTCTTTTATTAGGTATATCTTTTCATCTCTCTTGAATATAATACCCATAAATGTGATTCATAGGTCAAAAGCATGATTAATAGGTAAACACAATTAAAAATATTTATTTTCACTTAAGTTATGTGTATTTTTGTAATTTTGTTGATTATGTGTCTGCTTGTGTGATGTGGGATTCCCCTCTGTATGCTGTGAATATCAGTGGTTAATAAAGAAGCTATTTTGGGCCTGTGATAGAATAAAGCAGATATAGGCGGGGAAAACTAAACTGAATGCTGGGAGAAAGAAGGGCAGAGTCAGAGAGACAGACACACTAGAACCTTGCTGGTAGGCCACAAGCCTCATGGTAAAATATAAAATAATGAAAATTGGTTAAATTAAGATATAAAAGCTAGCCAATGATAAGTTAGAGTTAATAGGCCAAGCAGTGATTTAATTGATATAGTTTCTATGTGGTTATTTTGGGAGTCTGGGTGGCCAGGAAATGAATAAGTGGCCTTCTACTACAAATTGGCACTCTAACATGGTCTACTATATTCACGTAAAACCTTAGAAAGCTTAAAAAGGAACTCTAGACACAAACAAACCAAAGATTAGCAGCACGTTTTTTCCAGCTGGTGGTATGCTGCAGCTCCTTTATGAGAGGTCATCCTGATTCAGTGGTAATAGTAAATAAATAACAAAAAAAATGCATAGGTTTCAAACAATGGCTTTCTGGGCTGTGCTGCCAGCATGAACTCTGGCTCTTTCAGGAGGCCAAACACTTGAATGGTGTTTGTGGGTACTTGTGTGCCCAGGTGCATCTGTGCCCACTCGGGGTGGGAGCAAAGTAGCTGAGATCATGCCCATGGCTTAGTGCTCCCTGCCTGGACAAGCAGTGAAGTCAGATCTACTAGGTGTGCACAGGCAGGAGAGCATGGTGGATTTCTGCCAACATACACAGATATATTTCCAGAACATGCATTGCACTGCATGGTAGATTTAGCTATTGCTCAGATAAAAAGGTTTTATGTGCTGCACACTCCTTCTCAGAGTTAAACTGGTGAGTGCAGCTCCTACCTGGCAGTTCCAGAGCTAGCAGTAATGGTACTTCCACCATTTTGAAAAGCAGAGAGAGATGGAGCCGGCACCCAGGGCTGCTTCACTGTGACCAAGCTGCTTACCATTTTAAAATCTCTCTGGGACAGAAAAGAAGTACAGATACACAATAGGACAGATTCAGAGATAAAAGACCTCTAAATGGGTCACAGTAGGTTTAAAAAATGTATGTAGGCTTGGAAGAGAAAAGAAAAAGAGTATAGAGAGTCATAAAGGAAGTAAATGATTTAGAATGAAAATAAAACGAAGCCTTTAAAGAGACAGACAGTCATAGATTAAAGGAGTAAAAATAATAAAATAAATATTAATAAATAATAGAGTAAAAAATAATAAGTCACATAAAGACGAAATATACACAGAGTCTGGATTATGTATATTATTGTGTTTTTCTTTGATTTTTTTTGACTGTGAAGGAGCTAACTAACCAATATATGTACTTTAAAGGTATCTTGACTTCAGAATTTGAGTCTATGGATATGTTACTTTGGAAAAGAGGTTCTTCTTTCATTTCCAAAGAGGATAAGAACCTGTGCAATCCTTCTAGACTAATGTGGTGTGATGGACCAAGAACCCCTTTAAATGTCACCATGAATAACCCCCAAAATGTTTCACCCAGCAAAAAGCAGAAAGCAGGTTGTAGATAACTATGCCCAAATTCCCTAAATGATTGTTTATAAATGTTTGCTTACATTTCAAGGGGGATATGATATAGAGATCAATACTATGATACATTGCTATGTATCTTGGTTTATTTATACATATTTAAGGTCAATTTTGTTATATGTATATTTCTGCTCTTTATTAAGGTATTAAGTTTGTACAATTCATTAAATATGTAATGTATAATTAAAAAATATAGATTAATAGTCATTGACAAGTTTCAAGCTTGTACTCTTGCTATTTAGGTTTTCTCAATATATAGATATATAATTTAGTTAAATAGGCATTCTTCAAACTTTTCAAAGACTACAGAATATGGCATTTAAAATGTTTTAAGAACTTAAGACTTTTCATGACAGTGAGACACATCTGCTCCTGGTAGCACCAATAGCATCAAGAGGAAGATGGGCACTGAAGAGGCTCCTTTTGAAGTTGGTTAGCCATTTGGGCAAGAAACTGTTCTTGCCTGGACTGCTTGATGGAATGCTGTATAAACTGGACTTACAGGTCCCATAGAAAAATTGCTGCTGATCTTGCCTAAAGGTAAGATTGTCCTTTGGGATTCCTGCTACATAAAAAGAGTCTTCAAGCATTTTGCAGGACACAGTAATTTGTAGGCTGGCAAAATTTCCCTTGTTTTGCTTTTTCTTATGAACTAGTCAGGTGGCTCCATCCTGCAGACTCCACCCCAAAGGTGACGTTCTAGGTACTGGAACATGGAACTGGTTCTAGACAAATTGTTAGGCCGGACATTAATCAAAGCTAAGTAGCTTTGGAAATTCCTAGAGTCCCATAAGTTTCACAGATGGCATTTGTTAGTTCAGAGGATCATTCATTGCTAAAGAGTGTTTATCTTTTAAAGTATCCATATATAATAGACACAGAGACCAAGGACATTGGGAGCAAAAAGGAGGGTGCAACCATCTACTTAAGAAGGTCTCCCAAGGTCTCTTCTGAGGAGACTGGAATTTGGTATAGATTTGGCAAGAGAGAGAATCTGAAAGGTGGAGGACACTGTTGTCAATGAAAAGGCCAAGAGTTGGATTTCTAGGGTGTGGGATGCTGTGGATTTACTTATGGACTTGGGCAGATGAGAACTCTGTGCTTGCTACTCACTTACCTCCAGAACTCCCCAGTAAAGAACACACTGGGCTCTCTCTTCCTTCTTATCTAGAAACATAGAATACTGTGCCCTTAGTTTCTTATTAGCATTCTCAATGTTTTTGTATTTTCATAACATTTCTAATTAAGATATGAAAAACTCATATGTAATGCAATATTAGCACATACTATATGATATTCAAATGAGTCAGAAAATACTTATTAATGTAATGTGATTATCTCTTTAGAAGACTGATATTTTATCACCCAGTCAAGATTCCAAAATGCCTTAGATTCAAAGTTTACATCTTATGATTATAGCACTTTCAGGTATATATTATTTTGGTAAAACGTTACACCTGAAGCTGTCATCTGTTACCACTCCTCAATTGTGTTCCTCAGAGGTCTGGATATAGAAAGCTAAGAGATTTGGCTCAGAGGTTAGACAGGAACATTACACACTGATACTCCACCCAGAACATTATGATGGGCTGGCAAATGTGGACCCAACTTATAGCAGAGAAATGTCTGTAGAAATCTGCAATCTGTTCTAATGGTCCTGGACGTAACATTTTCTTTTCTCTTAAAATAAAAGAACGAACAAACAAAAAAACACAACAGGTTTTTAGTAACTTTCAATTACGTATTTGCAACATGGTATGACCCTGGGAGTTAATACTCAGTGCAATGGGTTGTCCCGTTTCCTTTCTCAGGCCACAGCCTGCCTGTCACAAAGGTCTCTGTCACCGATGTGCTTTCCTTTCCATACCCCTTTCCTTCTTCATTGTGATCCTGTCATCTGAGGACATCTAACCTGCTATTATCCCACACAATCTTCTCCTTTCTCTCCATCCTTATTCCTCCACCCATTTCCCTTTGGTTCTCCTGAGTTTATAGACCCTGCACTCCTCTGGCTTTCTCATCACTACTAATTAGCATGTCTCCATGGTAACAGACAGTTGCAGAGCCGGCATCATTCTGTGTACCAGCGACTGCTGGGCAACCTCTGGGCCTGACGAGGAGGGGCCTTGACCTGATTAAGATAGGAAGACTTTCCTCTTCTTGGCAGGAGAAGATCCATACCTTTCAGAGAAGGCCCTGTTTCTTAGGGGATGTAATATGTCAATTTGCTTGAAAAGGAGTATATGCTTGGACTCAGCCATGCAAAAAAATCAAAGTATGAAATAGATGGGAAAAATATTAAAGAAGACATAGGAAGAATATCTAATTCTGACTATGGCCTCCTGGTTTGTAAAGATTAGTGGCTCTTTGATCTGAAGACTGTCATGAAGCAACTGGTAGTAAATATTTGGTCACATGCCTTTTCCTTTACATATGCAGTGCTAAGTGTGCCTCACGGGGCTTCATTGATAGCAGAGAGGACTGCCTTATGAGATTTATTTTTACTTATTTATTTGGATGTTTTCCTGTCTTCTGCCTGCTTTCAACTGATAACTGTATACTTACAAGAGATTCTAATGGCTTTAATTATTAGAAGTGTGTACTTTGGCAAGTTTACCTTTGACAAGTTGTGAGGCATTTTCTACATGTTTTCCTATGGCTGATCTGTTCGGAAATAACTGGGTAAGTATCCATTATGTGTTAGGCTTTATCCTAGGTGTGTGTTATTGAGATTCATGAGGTTAAGTGATGTTTACAAGTTCAAAAAAAATTAGTAAGAGCCTAGACTCCTACATACCTGAAAAGACATCTGGGAACACAGAGATAGCAAAGTGGTTAAGACCACTGGCTGCTCTTCCAGAGATTCTGGGTTCCATTCCCAGCACCCGTATGCTAGTTCATGATGATCTAATCCTAGGGGATCCAATGTCTTTCTCTGGCCTCTGAGGAAAACAGGCATGCACATGGTACACAGACATGCATGCGGCCAAAATACCAATACACACTGAATAAAAATAAAAAAAATCTACTAAAATATGGATCAGTTATGCTTTACTCTATAAAGAAACTCATATGAAGATGAGAAAGCAACATATATGAAAAATTTCACACTTGAGTTTTTTATGGGACAAGTCTGATCATTTGAGAAAAGGATGATGTTGAAAGATCCAGAAGTTTAGAAATGAAGATGTGAGGCCACAGGTGGCTTCCTCGACTATGAAGGAATGAAATGTTCAGTTATGTGGGGAACCCACACAAACAGGTGTTTACTGTACAAAAGCATTTAAGTCATAATATAAGCACTATATAACTTTTATTGGAAATATTTGACCCTCATCTGGGCTGGCATGTTATGGCAGCTCTGCTTGGCAGATGAGTAGGGAAAAAGATCCCCCTTTCCAAATTTAAATGAGGTATTATTAATTCCTACATGGCATCCTAGAAATTTCATGTATGAAAATTGCCACAATACCAAGGTAAAATAATTTTTGAAGTTTATTTATTTTTGTAGGAGAGACAGACAGACAGACAGAGAGAGAGAGAGAGAGAGAGAGAGAGAGAGAAAGAGAGAGACAGAGAGACAGAGAGACAGAGAGAGACAGAAAGCGCGCGCACCTATGTGTTTGAGTTGATATCTGTGCAGCACATGCATACAGAAACCCATGAAGGTCAGAGAGTGAGTCAGATCCTTTAGAACTGGAGTTATGGCTGCTTGTTGAGCCTCCATTTACATACTAAAAATCAAAATTAGGGCCTTTGCAAAAGCTACCAGCATTCTTTTTTTTTAAAGGTGAGGCACGATTTAGTTTATTTTACTTTATTTTTTAATTTATTCTTCTCTCAACTGCAGTTTCTCCTTCCTCCACTCTTGCCCCTCCCTCATCTCCCAGTTCCACACCTCCTCCATTTCCCTTCTGAATAAAGCAGACCTTCCAGGAATACCACCAAACACCCTATAACAAGTCACAATAAGACTGGGCATAAACCCTCAGATCAAGACTGGATGCAGCAACCCAGCAGGAGCAAAAGGGTCACAAAAGCAGGCAAAAGAGTCAGAGACAGGGGTAAGTTGATCCCGAATTTCCTGAGAAACCACCACACTGCTTTCCAAAGTGGTTGCAC
>NW_004949100.1:10774098-10785295 GCF_000317375.1 Microtus ochrogaster | reverse complement strand
AGATGCAGAGGACCTAGCTCAGACCCATACAGGCTCTGCCATTGCAGTTTCAGTCTCTTAGAGCCCTGACGAATCCTGCTAGGTTGATCCCGTGGGCCGTGTGATCGTGGAGACCTCTACCCCTTAGCTGCGGACCCACTGGCCTCTCCTCAGAAATTTGTGCCAGCATGGATATCAAGTCATTGCGGAGTCTCTACACCTGCTCTTATCTGGTTTCCAGATTTGTGCCAGCATGGATATCAAGTCATGGAGGAATCTCTACACCTGCTCTTACCCAGTTTCCAGATTACTACCAGATGCTGCATTTCTCCTTGAAACTGTATTATAGAGTTTTTGAGATGGGAGAGAGACTTCAGGTGAGGATGGAATGACTCAGAAGGTTTCACCACAAACTGACCTGGCAAGGGGAAAGCAATGAGAACAGTTTGCATGCAAGTCTGAGGACAAGGAATTCGGATCGCCAGCATCCATAAAAACGCTGGAATAGCGTGGCATCCCACCTGTCATTGTGGTACTTGGGAGGCCGAGATGGGGAGTCCTGGACTTGAACAAATCAGAGACTAGCTGTATCAGGGAGCTCTGGGGGAAGAGAACTTGCTTCAGTAAATAAAGCAGAGAGCGGCAAAGGGAGGTGTGAGCCCTGGCTTCTACACACATGCGCACACTGCTGCCTTCCACACACACATGCACATGCCTGCCTTCCACATACATGCACACACTGCTGCCTTCATGAGCACACGGCTGCCATCCACACACATGCGCACACTACTGCTTTCATGAGCACACGTGCAGACTAATCCCTTGGACATATGTGCACACACTACTGCCTTGAACACAATTCACACACGACTGACTTTCACACATATGCACACACTACTGCCTTCCACACACACGTGCACACTACTGTATTCCTTTTGCAGGCACTACCATTGGCCTTTGTAGTCCCATGGCCCTCACTCTGTTCTTGTGTTACTTTTGTGGAACTATTTTCCTTCTCCTCATACCTCGATCCTCCAAGACTGATGGACTTTGTTCCCAAGTTGGTTATGTGAATTTCTTCATTTTTTCTAAAACAAATAAATAGCTAGCTTCTCACTGCTTCAACCTCTCTCAATACTTGCACGATTTACAAATGAGCAAATATTTCCCTTACGATGTTATTCTCAAACTCAATCTTTAGTTTAACTAAACAACGATCAACTTACAACTCAAAGTTAATTTAAGCTAGGTGCACTATGCTTGCCGTTCATACCAACAAGATATCTGACATTTAATGGGCAAAGCTGCTTTTGCAGAATGGCTTCTATAGGTCAATTGCTAGTGTCAAGTGCTTTTCATATTTGTTGGTCCAGGCTGTGAGAACACAGCTCGAAGACCTCTTTTAGCAGCAAGCGTTCCATCACCACGGTGCCTGGAAATTCATCATGGGTGTTGTAGGGAGGCTAACCTCCCACAAGGTGCTCTAGCTAATGAGAAAATACAGCATGGACGCTTTAGTGGGTCTGTTCCTGGAAGATGGAGGGTTCTTTGACGAGGGCATAGCTTGAGAAGGACCCACTGCATTTTGTAGCTTTCCTAGACCCACAACCAAGAGACGTTGGCTGAACTTTGCTTTCTCTTTCATTCACGGAGGCCAGATGGCCAGGCTATCTGATGACTCCGCCAACACCTCTGCTCCCGCCCTGCCTGCCTCACAAGTGTTTGCCCAAATGAACACTTTGGGTGCCTTCTTACTGGAGGTGTTAAATCAGCACACCATCTAATTTAGCCTTGCCAACCTTAGGAGCTGCTTAGAATGGTCAGAAATTGAGGCTTAGGGAGTTTAGAGTATTCATGGGTCACCCAGAGGACAGGAGAAGGGTTTCTGCTCCCATGCCAATTGATCCTTCCCTTGTACCTCTCTGTAGAGTTCCGGTTTCTATTCATTGCTGCTTTATGATCAATTCCTCTGCTGATATTTCATTATCAAAAAGGGAAGCAGGCAAAAGTCATTCTAAATCTACTTAAACTATTGTGGAGGCAGGAGGTTCGTGTACTCTGCGCTCCCTTTTAATAGACTAACTTTTTCTTCACCTCTGTTACTAACAGGGAGCTTTCTGGTAACAAGAATATGTTTTTCTTTATTTTTTCTAACAGCCCAGTCTAGGCTAATAAGAGCTGCAGGTGCTATATGTATATATTTCTCAGAGATGGGATGTGAATTCCCGACACTCTCTAGGGAGCCTGAGGTCTAGGAACCAACGAAGAGATCACGATGAAACAACTATCCAGTTTCCAAGTACCGAGTGCTTATTGTCAGCCAGCCTCAGCCTTATTTAAAAGGCAGAGCTTCTCATTTGGATCAGGCAGCTGTGTGAGCTTTCTGAAGGCAAGGAGGCGCATCCCGCATCCCGCTCCCATGGATAAAAGGCTGGGTGGGGAGCCAGGCTGCAGGCTGCTTGTGTTACACTGGAGGCCAGCAGCCAAAGCCATGACAGCCAGCTCCGGGGAAGCCTGAGCAATTGGAACTGACTCCTAACGAATCAAGAACCCAGTGGGAAGTGTGGAAAACAAAGGGAGACTTCCTTTTTGTTCATCCTCTTCCCTTTTCATTCCTGGCAAAGAAAGGCACAATTGGCTCTAATTCACTCTCAAGCCTGGTGAGAGTTCAAGAGGACAGGGAGCCCGAGGACCTGCACCTGAGTGGCTTCGAGGAGGATGCTGTGTCTAAGATCTCTAGTGCAGGAGAACACCGAGTTTCCCTCTGTACTTCGCAGGGTTGCTTTTCATGTAATTAAAAAACCTGATCCTTCCCAGCGCTGTGACACCAGTGCGGTGGGTGCGCCAAGGTGATGGGCAGACCCCTGCCGCCTGTGCGTTCTCTTTGTTCCTCCGGCCAGGATCCTGGTAGTCAGTGCGCAGCTTATTTCCCCAGGACAGGTCTCCTGTAGCATCATAGCTGTTGACGGAGCCTCTCATGGGTGGGCTTATTTTAAACAATGCTTATTGCCTCTCCTGCTTCAACTCCTATGGATTCTTCACATCAAGTCTTCAGCTGAGCACAGCCTTTTTCACTCTATAGCTTTCTTCGGCACAAGCACAACTTTATAGCGGCAGTGTCTTCTTGTGGTGCCATCCTTCCGCCCCTCGTGCATTCTATAATTCCGACCTAAATGATGCATTGTAATTCTATTATTCCTGAGTTGCGTCTTCCTCCATGGAGTCTTTCCCAAACTTGGAAACTTCTGTTACAGTATTCTCTGCACTTCATCAAGACATTGTCGAGCTGTAATTAACAATATTTTTCTATGTACACACACATTCGAATTCAACTACTTTTCTCTGAGTGATTATGAAATGGTCACTTTTAAATTATTACGATTATGAAATGATCGGCTTTGAAAAGACCACTTTTATGCATAGCGTTTGAAAAGTAAATTTTACAAGCACAATGTGAAGATGATTTCTTTGGGTTGAGATAGATTACTATTTCATTCTGATATTATTGAACTAGTGATTATTTAAGAAGTAAGATGACCATACAGGTGAGGCGCAATTTAAGTTACTGCTTATTAAGCAAAATCTTGTTATTTAATGTTCCTGATTTCCTGAGAATTTTGAAAGACATTCTGGGAAGTTGTATGAATCTTTCTAGCTGCTGGTCCTCTGTCCCTGGAGGGCATGCATGGATAGAAATGTGTTTTGTAGGCCTTTTCAGAAGCTGCATTGTTTGACCCATGTACTGTGAGTTCAGGAGTCTTCAGGGTCAGTGGGTCACACACTTTCCCTGGACTAGGTCTCAGGTATTTATTTTAAAATGGTGGTTAACAATATGGCTTTGCAATGCAAACTCTGCTACTGTAACTTTGCTTACAGGAATTTTGTTTCAGTTTTTATGTAAGGCTCTAAGTCATGAGGAATAAGTCTCATGGGGGTATACTCCAGAAAACATTAATAATAAAAATGCTATTTATTTGCTTTTAGCAATATAGCTACCAAAACCAACATCTTTCGAAACTGATAGCCCTGTTTTTGACTGATAACTCGACCACAGCTCATCAACCAAATTGATCTTTTTTGTTTATTGTTTCCTCCAATAATATCCCTATTTAATATTTGGGAATTTCATACAATGCACCCTGATCACACTCGCTTTCCGTTCCTCCTAGGTCTACCCTCTCACCCTTGCATCCACCCCCACCCCCCCAAAAAAAGCTAAACCATACCAAGTATAATTGTGTTACCCATACATTCAATGGAGTACTGTCAAATTCACAGTGACCAGCCTCTTAAAGATAACCGAATCCTTCCCCATCCCCTCACCAGAAGCCATCCGTTGTGAAGAGCTGCATCTCGGTATCTTTGTCACAATTTCTAAGGACTCCCTTCAATAGTTTTCTGTCTGCACTATTTCTTTTGGGAGGGAGGATGAGGAAAGAGTGCCACAGAAGACTTCAGAGTCTCTCATTCTCTGTAGTTGTCAACTCTACAGCAAAAGAAGGTTTCTCGCCCCTAATAGCCAGTAGCAGAGTAACAGTCAACACCAACATGCGTTCCCTCCACCGTGTCAGCAAACATCATGGGCATCAACACCACTCCCAAGAGCAGCACAGAGCGTGGACCTCAACATGGCCTCAGGTATCCACATAGACCACAGACATGAAGGTGGCCCCAGGTGGCAGTATGGACCATGGTTATCCACATGACCTCTGGAAGCAGCATGGACCACAGACATCAACATGGCTTCAGGTGGCAGCATGAGTCAGAAATATCAATGTACATGGCATTTGACAGCAGCACAGACCACGGGTATCCACATGACCTCTAGTGGCAACATGGACCGTAGACATTGCCATGACCCCAGTGACAGCATGGATCATGGATATCCATATGGTCTCTGGTGGCAGCAAAGAGGATGGACATCAATCAGCATGACCCGCAGCTGGAGCAAGGATCGCAGATACCAGCATGGCCTTCGGTGGCAGCCTAGACCATGGAGATCTTTTAAGGAGGCTTAATCCAGAAAGTGAACCACTCATTTCAGATATCTTGTTGCTCAGAGCCAGGGTGATCATGTGGCTGAGAAGCATGTTTGGGGGCAGAGCCTATGAAAGTTCCAGGTTGCTCCACATCTTGTTTCCTCTTTTCCTAAATTACATTTGCTGGAACAGAGTTCTGGCAATTCTCTGCCACTAGTCCATGCTTCCTCTCATTAAAAACAACAACACCAAAACACCAAAACAATAACAACAGGAATAACAACAACCCCGCCCCTACAAAAAACCCAGAAAAACAGGATGGAAACTATAAGAGAAATGTTATGATCAAGTAAGGCTTAAATAGCTTCTCTCTGATTCTTTCCAGTAGTCTGTCTACATCTGACAGTAACTTGAATTTTCCCCAGAAATCATTAATGCAAACTGCTTAATATTCAGTTCTTACACAGGCCCAAATACGAGAATATATTTCTCCAAGGTCTTATTACTATGAAAACTCAGCTTCCTCCTGCTCCTCTGTTGAATTCACTGTCATATGCGTGTTGTAAATCTTATAATGGGTAGTGTGACTGGCTTATTTTCTTTTCCTGTTGCTTTGATAAAATGCCCCGACAAAGGCAACTTAAGGGAGAAAGGGTTCTTTTTGCTCACAGCTTAAGGTACAGCCCATTAAAGTGGAGCAACAGGAGCCTGGGGCAACAGGAGCCTGGAGCAGCTGGTCACTTCCACAGTCAGGAAGAAGAGAGCAGAGGTTATTAGTGTTCATTTTATTCTTTCCTATTTATGCAATCCAAGATCCAAATCAAGGGAATGTTACCATCCAAAGTGGACAGGTATTCCTGTTTCAATTAACCCAAGAAAGAGACTTCCTCACAGACTTTCCATCATCAGGCCAATTCCAGATCACATCAACTTGACAACAGAGATTAACCGTCACAATAGCCCCTAAGGTTTGGCTACCCGAAGAACATGGTGGGCCCACACTACAGTTCTTCTCCGGAGTGAGATAAGTGGTAGCAGTCCTTACTCAATTTTCACTTTTCTTACTCTCAGATACTCTTGGATTTCCTCATTACTTATTTTAGGATATTTTTATCTGTATATGTTTGGGGATAGCACTAAGTATGAATACTTAATGTGTATTTTCTATACTTCCACTGAAGGTTGTCTAGAATTAGCTGTTTAGATGTCTGTTTCTGCCTCTTATTTTTAAAAGCTTCTTGGGAGGGTTGGAAGTGTCAGTGGCAGAATGCTTGTATGGGTAGCTCAGGATTCCTATTCTTGTGAGGAGACACCATGACCTTGGCAGCTCTTATAAAGGAAAACATTTAATTGAGGTGATGGCTTGCAGCTTAGAGGTTCAGTCCATTATCATCATGCACATGGCGTTGTGCAGGCAGACAAGATGCTTACTACATCTTTATCAGAAGGCAACAGGAAGTGGACTGTCTCACCGGGAGTAGCTTGAGCATAGGTGATCTCAAAGACCCCCCCCCCACACACACACACAGTGACACACTTCCTCCAACAAGGCCATACCTCCTAACAATGCCACTCTCTCAGGGGATCATTCTCTTTCTAACCAACACAGGGGTTTGATTTTTCAGAATCATCTCAACCAACTAGATCAACTAAGCAAACAAATTGCAGGGATTTTTATTATATTAAAAAATACAGAGTATTTTAAATATGTACAGTTTTATTTGCTTATCTGGTTTCTGCTCTGTAGGAAGTTAGTTTTGACAGTGTGAGTTGGCAGTTACAATTTACCACAAATCTAAATTTTGCTCCTCTGCTGAGAAATTCACATAGTTTCTGTGCTTTTACTAATAAAGTACTAACTGTTATTATTTATTAAATGTCTAGCATTTTTTTCCCAGCATATAACTGAATTCATTCCTAGAAGTACTGCATGATTAGGTCTGGATATTGCCATTGCATTAAATGGGAATAAAAAAAACCCAGAGAGATATCATTCCTTTCATGGAAGCAGTGCACAGAGTTTGGGTCAACTGTGCAAGAGAGAAGCAGGCGGAGGCAGTGAGTGTCGCAGGTGACTGCGGGGTTCAGTCTCAGGGACTAGTGACTAGATGTTTTGTTCAGTAGGGCTTATCAACTGCTACGGGGACTGATCAAGTGTCAGCTCACTATAACTGAATTTCAGAAATTGGAAGTTCATACCTGCAGTGAAAATGTTTAAAGTCACTGTCTAATTTCATTCTTCTGCGTGTGGACATTCAGTTTTCCTAGATCCGTTTGTAGCAGACGCTGTCTTTTCTGCAGTGCATTTTTTGGTCCTCTTTATCAAATATCAATAGTTATGTGTACTCGTGCTTGGACGTTCTACTTTGTTTAACCCATCTATGTGCCTGCTTTTGTGTCAACACCACACTGTTTTTAATATAATAGCTTTATAATATATTTTTAAAATCTTCAGAACAACTTTAGCATTGTTCTCGTTGCTTTGGCTACTTGGGGTCTTTTCAGCTTTATATGAGCTTTAGGATGGATTTCTCCAACCCTGTGAAGAATGTTGTGAGGATTTTGATTGGAATAGGATTGAAGCTGGACAGCGTTTGGATATGTATAGACATATATTAAATACCATGAATTTGAGAGGGGAAAGGACATAGACCTAGACCTGATGCCGAGAGAGGAAGGAGGAATGATGTAAATGCAATTCACATGTGTTGTGAGATAATTGATTACATTGTGTAAAGATATGTCATTATGATTGTTTTAATAAAAAACTAAATGACTAATCGCTGGGCAGGAGGTATAGGCAGACTGCCAGACAGAGAGAGCTCTGGGAAGAAGAAGAAAGGGGGAGTCAGCAGCCAGACATGGAGAAAGCAGCCTGAGCTGTATAGAGGGATGAGGCATGGAGCCACCCAATAGAATGTAGATTAAAATAAATGAGTTAACTCAGGTTATAAGAGCTAGTGAGACAAGCCTAAGCTAAGGCCAAGCTTTCATAATTAATAAGAAGTCTCTGTGCCATTATCTGGGAGCTGGCAGTACAGAGAAACACTTGCTATACATACACGTGAAATTAAATATAAATTGAACAGTTTTGTTATGAAGATGTCAAACATAAAAAGTAAAATTTTGCATTCACATTTCAGGTAGCCATTACACAGCTTCAACAATGGCAATAATTTTGACTTTCTTGACCTCATGTTTAATTCTAATAACTTCATATAATATTTCCATATTTCTGCAAGGAGAATCATGCTACATTTAAACAAAGATAATTTTATTAATTATTTTCTAAGGTCACTTATTTCCTCATGCACGTTCCCACATCTCTTAGCCTGCTCGTAGCATTTCTGAAAAGAAATGACAGCATGCTTCACTTACTTGTAGCCTGACCATCCTTTCCTTTTTATTGAATGACATTTATGAATAGCCATTTCTTAGGCCCCTGAGTATCTTGGAAATCAATGCCTTAAGTAAACATAAGCACATTTG
The DNA here is from genome assembly GCF_000317375.1 of Microtus ochrogaster. Classification (NCBI taxonomy): domain Eukaryota; kingdom Metazoa; phylum Chordata; class Mammalia; order Rodentia; family Cricetidae; genus Microtus; species Microtus ochrogaster. The sequence continues at coordinate 10,776,848 of NW_004949100.1, read as the reverse complement.
TACTAAAATATTTGTGCGACTTAGGGACTGCTGGTTATAAATAAAATAAACATGTTAAGAAAATCCTGAAATCGTGTGAATAGGTTGTGTTTGTGTGTAGCATTTGCACAGTTATACTCTAACTCTCAGGGTTTTTGATATGCTTACTACCCTAATTTAAAAGTCTCATTCCAAGAAAGCCAAGTATCAATGGGTGCATTTGTTTATATTTCAGTTTGTTAAAATGCCTCTAACTTGTTTATGCAGGAAACAAACTGCAACTCTGACAGAAATCTGCTTGTCAGTGAACTTGTGGTTTCTAGCTATAGGCAGGCAGTGGGAAATATAGGGGAATTTCTAACTGTGGGAATTAAATGCTTAAAAAATTTAACATTTTATTCAATTTTATTTTATTTAATATTCTAGGAAGTTCACAGCCACCAGCAATTCAAAGTAATTTCAGGTGCAAGCGGGAGTTTGCCATCCTCAGTGGGGCTGTTAGTTTGGCAAACCTTGTAGATGAAATAAGTACATTTAATAGCGCACATGAAGGAATTGTTCTAAAATTGATGGCGAAGGCTCCATCTTTAAGAACTGCTCTGGTTCCCTCTGCGTGTCTATTCGTGGTCCAGATCTTAGTGAATATTACCAGTAATAACAAATTAATTTACAGTGAATTTATGACCATCAGAAGATGGCAACTTGGCACACATGCCACCATGGCTTTCCTGACTTCTGTAAAAGTTTTTCCCTTCATCTATTAATATTCGTATGGAATGTTCTGTCACAGTCCCAGGGATTTTAATAGTTTTATTTTGTCAGTTATGACTGTGCTCTGCCCATTCTGGGCCACACCCTCTTCCTTCTTCATCCTGATTCTCTTTACCCGTATCACTGCTACTTCTTTGTGTATTTTTTAACCTGTCCATCACTTTGCGTTTATAAAACTTTAAGTGTTCACACAATCCTGGTCAAGCAGTTCTATCAACATTTTCTGTTAGTTGGTCCTTTCCCCTCCGGATCACGAAAAGCTTTTCTTAGCACATTTCCATTTGAGCCCTCAGAATTCTGAGGCTGGAGTCAGACTCACAGGTCTGGACCTTAGCTTGCTGATGTAGAAGAATGGTCTTGCCTTCTCCAGGTCCCTGCTGCTAGTCCAGGCTTCTGGGTCCACACACTATTTTGTTTTGGCTCACCATTCATGCTCATCTCTAGTCTGCCTTGTTGTTGTAGCAACCCAAGCCTGACCTTTGCACAGTATCATCTTCATGTCTTTAGGTACATATGTAACAACATTTCAAGAAAAAGAGACCATAGATTTGAGAGCAAGAAGGAGCATGGGAGGGATTGAGGATGGAAATGATTTAATCTCATTATGATTCCAGAAAGCAAAAATTTAAAAACCAATATCCTCAGTGCTGCTATCTCCCCTACATCCTCCCTATCGTTTACATTTGAGCTTTAGTTCATTGAATTCCTTCCTTCTGGAGTCCAAAAAGTTTGAATTTTCTGGTCTCCCTTATGTGAGAGAAAGAAGAACAGTCTGAACGTTGCTTGAGAAGAAAGTGATAGATTGTTCTAGAACTTGATGTGGGTGTTGGTTACACAGGTGCAGATGGGCGTGAAACTCACTTATGTTGTATACTAATCAGTTCATCGTTTCCTTTCTTTTACTATGTGCATACTAAACCCTAAGGTTTAAGGAAGGAATGAAGAAAGGGAGGGAGGAAGGGAGGAAAGAAGGGGAAACAGAAACCTTCTAGCTCAGCTTTATTCTTCTCTGTCCTATGAGATTTAATTATTTTATGTCACAGTTTAGTACTTGGTACCAAATATACATTGCTTACATTTATTTGTTTATTTTTTGCATAAGATTTGCTCCCAGAAACCAGGTCATAAATGACACTTGGTCTGGAGCTCATATTTTGTCTTCTAATAAGGAATCTCCATTGTCTTTAACTAGTGACACACATTGCCCTCACCCAGAGTGCAACTAGTTTTAATTTTAGAAGCCCCTTCTGCATAAAACCTGTGGAGCATGAATTTTCGTTTCTCTCAGTGTCTTGTGGCAGGAAATAATTTTGCCAATTCTCTTTATCATATCTGGGTGATTGCACTTCCTGGGTAGGCTGTGTCTTCAGTAAATATTGCCTGGAGGTTCTCAGAGAAGAGTGGGAAAGACCCAAAGAGTACACTTAAAGGATCTCATTTCTTCCCTATCCTTTAAACATATTAAAACAGCAGAGGACGCAAGACAAGCTTGAAGGTTGATTGAGGGATAAAACACAGAGCAAATTTGACTTATTCAACTTTTATGAGTCTCCAAATAGCACGTTTAAGTAGATTTGCTGGAACTAGATAGACGTGTCTGCCAACCAAGGTAACTTTAAAAGAAAATAGTTCCTTGCATTTTCTCAGGTCAGAAAGGCAGTTTCCAACCTTGTTCTTAGGAAATAACTTCGGAAATAAAACTGCCACTCATTTTATGCTGGTGAAACTACTGCCCTGAGGTCTGACTTTAGGAAGGCAGTGTACAGACCGACCGAGTTTCCGTTAGGTGGGGATTCTGAGCCTGGAGTCCCTCCGTGCTGCTCCAGTTTGTCGAAGTTGGAGGTCAGCTGATGCCACACCCAACTGGTGTTTTCAGAGTTCTCTGGAGTTCTTCCTCTTGATAGCATTATCCCTCTGCCAGCTTCTAGAGCTACCACGGGCCTTAGCACTTCTCCCCATGCCTACTTCAGTAGTAGGCCATCACCTTGTGTCTTTTTTTT
>NW_004949100.1:10749415-10773768 GCF_000317375.1 Microtus ochrogaster | reverse complement strand
GGAATTCACCTTGTGTCTTTTTAATCCTTTTGTTTTTGGCTTTTTTACTTTTCATGCCAAGTTCATATCTGGTTTCTGGAACCAAACAATGGAGATTTGATTATTTGATGCGTTTTTGCTGATGGTAGATGCTAAAACCACAAGACCCCTTTCTCTTTTGTTCACACAATGCATGGGGAAAGCTTCATTTGTAGGATAGCTGGAATTTTCTTAAAAGAAACAAAAAAACTGTAACACTTTCACATTCATTTTGAAAGCAAGATTTTCAAACCTACATTAAAAATATTAGCATATAAGTACATCGGTTATTTTGATAAGTGATAATTCTAGGTAAAAAGAGGATGAAATGTAACATTTTATGATTTAAATTGTTTCATATTATGTTTGTGACTTTATAAAAGACTCAGAAAGCAGTCTTCCTTCCTTCCTTCCTTTCTTGCTGTGTGTCCTTGGCTGGGTTGGGGCTAACTGTGTAGACCAGGCTGACCCTGACTTCATAGAGATCCACCTATTTCTTACTCTTGAGGGCTGGGATAAAAGGCACCATCACCATGGCTAAGACAAAATACACTAATAAACTACTTAATCATATTTATATATTTCCTTCTTCAAAGAGAATCTGCACTAATCAATATTTCTCGTATGACTTTGTTTCACAAATGAAGCTGTAGGAATAAATGAAGACATGGAATATATTCTTAGGAAGTCAGGATATTTATTTATTTATCGACATGGGAGAGGACATGACTTGTGATTGGGGAAACGTCTGAGCTAATGCTTAAGGAAGCTCCCATAAAATTCATAAGGATAGTGAAAACATATTTTCAGAGTTACTGTTGCCACATGGTTCAGTTATCAAGAGTGATTCAGTGGGAAGAGGTTTCAAACTGATGAATTTAGCTTGAATTTCAGAAAGCAGTTCTTGAAACAGGACAATGTATAAATTATCGCATATCAGTTTGACCTGTACTGTTAGCTAATGCGGTCAGTGCCAGGGAAGCAAGGTGGCATCTTGGCAAGCAAGGAAATGTAAAGTAAGTTATGGAAAGCATCGAGAATCTTAGTACACTGTGCATCTGAGGAGGAAACAAGGAGTGGGCAGATCTGGGCCGCAATCAGCCCCACTACTAATTAGAATTGTTACAGCTGTAACTACTACAAAGATAGCCTCAGATGGGAAAGGGCACCTGCTCCTGGACCTGAGACTCTAAGCTTCGGTGACTGTAACTCACTTTTCATCGTGCTGCATTAACCTCTGACCTATGCAGAATATGCGTCAGGTGAAAAGCAGCAAAGATTATATTGTATTATGAACAAATTACTCTGTTAAAAATTTAAATGTTTAGTAACAGGACATTGGCCTCATAACAAACACAGAATAATTAGACTATAGTAATTAGGTGATATGGCACCCTATTAACTACAAAATGAATTTGACCAGAGATTGATTATTTAAAATATTTTTTAGATGAACACAGAGTGAACAAGGTCCATCAACACTGAAGAAGTGCCCTGAGTATTAAATAATGAGGAGTTACAAAATAGCAAAAACTGATGTTTTAGAAAATGTATCCAAATAACCCAACATGGTTAAAGCTGTTTCATATTTCAAAGTTTTTTCATCAGAAGCGAAGCTCTTATATTTGTATGTTTGCTAAGCTGGTAAACTTAAAAGCACTTTGAATGTTTTATTACTCTGTAATATTTAGTGGTTGCAAAATTAGTTAATGACAGAATTCAATTAGGGACTTAAATATAGTATTTAGTTGGGAAACATTTTCCAAGTGCCAACAGCTTTCTTGTGGTTCATAAATATTTATTAATCAAGTTGTCTTGTTTTAGTCCAAAAACTGAAATTTTCCTTTGTTATTGGAGATGGAATTCAGGGCCCTCAGCATATAAAACATGGATTCTATCACTGAGCCATATGTACCCTCAGTCTGATCTAAATCATACATCTGTGTGATAGACTTTATTATGAAAATACACATACATAAGTACACATCATCAAACTCTAGTTTCTTTTACTATAAACTTGGAATGGCTGCAAAGCAAATTATAATATATATGCATATAGGATATATGTTTATATATACAGTTTATAAATAGCTGTAATTATATAAAGTTATTCTTTAACTTAAGCATAGCGAGTAAAACATAAAGAGGCAATTTCTTTTCACTGTTATTAAATGAACCTAAGTTTTTAAAAGGTGGGTTAAGAACTTTGTTACTATTAGCACCTAGATAGATAGATAGATAGATAGATAGATAGATAGATAGATAGATAGATAGTTATACGATCTCATAAAGGAGCTAAATTTTATATATTAATATCTTAGGTTATTTTAAGAAATAATTCTAAAATCATTATTCTTTCATCATTTTTATTTCATTTTCCCTTTTAGGCTGACCTCATCTGGGATGCCTAAGAGTTAACCTATCTATGGCATCTTTAAAATCTCAATTACAAAACAAAATTATGACTTTTCTTTTGTATTCTAGCCTTAAGTCTTGTTTGGGAAGACAGCTTGCTAGAGAAATATTGATACACCTATCTGTCTCCTTCCTTTCTCTTCTTTTCCCCTTTGCCCTTTTTATAACTTTTCAATGTTTTCATTTCTCTCATGTTCTTTTTTTAAATACCCAGGTGTCTTGTCAGTCTTATGTAATTAGATGTTTTAAAAGCTGTCATGTCAAATATTTCAACAAAAAGGATGATGCAAGGCCTTTGCAAAGAAGATACTGACATTCCCAAGGGTTCATCCTTTTGTCCCTCTCTGGATGCCTTCTGATTCTCCCGTGGAGATTGCTCCTCACTGGAGATGCCATAGGAAGTTTCTGCTCCTGATTTTTCCTCCAGCAGTTGCTTATATGGTCAACTAGTTTATACGTCTATTTTCTTTCTGCTACTGTCTCTTTCTCTCTTTCCTTGCCTCTCTGTTTTCAGCCAGATCAAAAGTACCACTGACTTGTAAAATGAAAAATTCTTCTACAAATTCTTATGTCAATATTGCTCCATCATTCTGACAACAAACGAGCTAAACAGTCAGTTTAGACCAAAGAGCTTCTAAAGACTCGGAGGAATCTTAGCTATAGACCTCATTGTGTTGAGCTTCATCTGCTTTGAGCCCATTATCTGGACTGAAGTTACACCCATTTTAAAGCTTCTCTCTCTCTCTCTCTCTCTCTCTCTCTCTCTCTCTCTCTCTCTCTCTCTCTCTCTGTAGCACTGAGGATCTTACTAGCAGACAACTAAGCTTAAATGGAGACATTGCTATGCTTGAGAAGACTGATCCAATAAGAGCACGCAGGATGGCTGAAGAGATTGAAGATCCCTTCTTAACCAGAGTCACTCAGCAAATTCACTCTCTATCCATTGATCTCTTATCATAAGAATCCTATAGTGCTTCCAGAGCAGAACACACAAGGGAGAGTGGAAAGAACCCCCTGTGATGGTTTGAACCGGAAATGTCCCTCATATATTCACATTTTGAGTGATATTACTTCCCTCAGCTAGAGACACTGTTTTGGGAAGCCGTGTCTTTAGGGAGTGGGATCTAGCTGATAGAGGCCGCTGGTAGGTAATTAGCTACATTCCTTTGAATTAACAAAAGTAATGAAGGGAGCAGATGCAGGATAACTTAGTTTTTACATTACCAAGTATTTTAACTAAGTAAAAAGCAAAGGCATGGGCATGCAAGTATTCCCCAAAGACTGTCTCCTTTTACAGACAGGAAGAATGACACTAGGAATTGAAGATGAGGGGATAAAGTGGTTAATTCTTGTCCTCAGCTTAGTAGGATTGCGGTTATTGTTGTTGTTCATAGCAGCAAAAACTGTAGTGAATTATATAATCACGTTAGAATAGCATGGCTGTAAAATAATGCAATAGTGCTAACTTTTTTCAGCCTTCTTCAAATGCGCCCTTATTGTTTGTCAATTTGCATACCATGTGTACATGAACATTAATTTTTTTCTCTTCTTGAACTGCCCAGAGATTGGAAAATCCTCATGCTCTGAAAGCATGCGTTTCTTCATGCATCGGTGCATGCTGAATAGGGCTGTCCTTTTTCTAAATTAACATCTGCTTGCCTGTGCAATTTCCATGAGCAAATATGGGTATTTGCACACGCAAATGGAAGTGCATGAAAATGAAATGTGATCGGTATTAGTGGGCCCACCCAGAGTTTGGCTTTTTGGAGTTAAAAGCCCTGTAAATGCTGCCAGGATTTCTGGAAGAGCGTCACTTACCAAGCAGAATTCATGAGCTAAGGCAAGGAGTTATAATTCCATTCGTGAAGAAGACAGATTTTTTTTTAATTGAATGTATAAATTGTTTAGAGGGCAACATTTTTGCTAGAATACGGTATAAGGTGACTTTTGGCTCTGAACTACTTATTCATTTGTTAAGGGTTTAGGATGAAGAGCATACCCTTCAATCTTCCCTTTTTGGTATTTTATAGGTGTATATTTTTTAAAAATACAAATGAAAGCTTGGACTTTTAAGGTTCTGTTATCACCTAATTTTGAAAATATAGAGGATTACATAATTGATTTAAGCTAAGTAATGGTACAAAGTCAAGCTTCCTTTCAGGACAAATAATGTTTTCATAGTTTAGGAAATTGGTGTATTATTTTGACAGTTAAGTATTTATATATTTGTCTCACAGTTTCATGTTCAAGCATATCTATACCTGAAGAATCTAACAGTTTCTTACAGTCATAATCATCTGGCCTTTGCTTAAGAAGTGACTTTAAGTCATTTAGTAACTTCAATGCTCTCAAAGCTTTTCTGATGAAGAACTATGAAGCCTGATCCCCACTTTCCATGAAACAGACACAAAATCTTAAAGATTTCTCAGTTTCTTTCTACAAAGACGTCTCTCGTTAATGTGTTCCTACACATAATTTAGGACTGTTGACTTCCTTATTATCATATTACATCAGCATTTGCTTTCTGCTTTTAATGAATCCTTTCCAAAGTAGGAAAAAGATGTTTCTCAGACCGCCCAGCAACTGATGGAAACCCAAAAGCTACCTCAGTTAACTGGAATAATGAACAATAGATCAAATAATTTCCTCCTTACTTATCATCAGTTGAACCAAGCCCTGACTGGATTTTTCAAAGATGACTGTAACACGATATCCTGTCCTACATTTTCTTCTAGAATTTTGGCCAGCACTGTGCCAAGAAGTGGGATCAGGTTCTCTTCTTCTTGAAAAGTTGGTGGGTTGTTTGTAATTGAAGACCGTCATACATAATATTGTGTGATATTTGAAGCTTTGTCAGGGAGGGTAATGGAGCTCTCACACTCTGAATGGGACATTCCCAGAATGCTGGGAAGGCACAGCAACTATGAAAATGTCCAGTCCTCTTGAGGTCTCCACACTGCAAGGAAAGCCTCAGAGTGAAGGGCAAAGGTGTGGAACCACTTGCTTGACTACTGCCCGAGTCAAGGCTCCAGAGAGTTAGCATCACCCACCAGGCAGGTGTATGAAGATGTGTTCAATTGACCCAGCCTCCAGTCCCTGAGTATCTACAGCCTTCTAGTCGTGGACCCGTTCATCATAGAGCAGAAAACAGTCATTCTTAGAAAACGCTATCTGAATCAGAGGCCCACATTATAATGTTAATCTATTAACATTATAAAATGCACACCTTTACTGTTAAGTGTTGGATTAATTCACTACACAATAGTAACCAGAACTATCAACAAAGTATTCTAATCTAAATATCTAGGCAGCCTCGTTGATATTGGAAGAAACAATTTGGGAAAAGATATGTTACTTAATTCCAAAAAAAAAAAACAATACTTAATAATTTCTAAGAGAAAAAAAATGTCAGTGGTTACTTATTTTAATGTTAATATTCTCTAATCTGAATATATGTTATGTCTGCTACCTTGGTGTTCTTGTGTGACTCCTAAAAGTGGGAGTGGCTGTTTCTTTGACTCTTTTGCCTGCTGTTGAGACTCTTTTTCTCTTATCAGGTTGCCTTGTCCAGCCACAGTATGAGGGCTTTTGCCTTGTCTTACTGTATCTTATTTTGTCCTGTTTAGTTGTCTCTTGGAAGCCTGTTTTTTTTGAAAAGAAAACAGCAGCAGGGAATATGAGAGAGAGGGGAGATGGGGGTTGAGCAAGGAGGAAAGAAGGGAGAGAAAACGGTGGCAGAAATGCATTGTAGAAGGGAAGGAGATATTTTCAGTTAAATAAAAGATATTAGAGAAAGAGAGAAAAAAATAAGTTATTTCTACAAGTCCGGTTTTAAAAGATCATCCTAGTAAATTCATCAATCTGGGAATCCACCATACAGATCTCTCTGGAACACAGATAATGTGAACGTGGCCAACCAGTCTGAGAGTGAATGTATGTGTCAATCTCCCCCCCTTTTCCCTCCTATCAGTCAGTGCCCCCATTGTGAGATTGACTTGTTCACTCACATGGCATCCAGGGCTGTGAGCGCTTCATCAAATGAGGGATAAAGCCATGTACAACTAACCCTCAGCATACACCTAATCATGCAATTTACAGCTAACCCTCAGTACACACTTTATCATGGAAAATGTCACTTATGTGTGAAATTGACATACGCTCTCCATTTTGCTCATAAGCCAGGGTGGGGGAAAGCCACTAAGGCCTCTTTACTTACCATTTTGAGGATATTAAGTAGATATTAAGTACCTCATGATAGTGATGAAAGGCAGATCCACAGCTAGAAAAAGCCTGACACAGCAAAGCATTGGCAACATTCCAGTGTATTCTACACACACTTGATGAAAAAAATTACCAGAAGAATTAACTGAGTGGAAAAGAGAAGTGTGGGGAAAATAAAAACAAGCTACACCCCAGGGTAGGGCTCAGGACTTTAATTCCAGCACTCGAAGTAGAAGCAGTTGGTTCTCTATGAATTCTAGGTCAGCCAAGACTAGAGAGTGAAACCCCATTTCATCAAACTAAAGATGGAGGGCCCAAACCCAGACCAATGAAACAGACAAAACCCAAAATCAACAACAGCTAAACTGTTTGTAAGTAGAATTCTTTCAACAACAATCTTTCCATTCCCGAGAATTCTCAGTAACCCGGGGAGACATTAGGATGCTGCCAGCTCAGGGCCATTATTATGTTAACAGTAAAGTGAGGGATGGGCTGGCCTTACGTGAGACAGGAAAGCTAGTAAAATACTGGACTGGTCATAAAAGTTCCTGCAACGATGAATACGCAGTGGTTTAAGAATTATACAAATGAGGACTCAGCGACTGAGCACAGTGAGGTTCAGATCCTGTTGTGTGTTTTAGAACTTCTGATGTAAAATAGTGACTTTGGGGATTAGGGATGATGCTCTGTTGTGTTCTCCTTGCTTATAAAGGAAACTCCAAGGTCTACAAAGCCAATTCAGAATTGATCTCATTTTTCTTTCAAAACCCTGTGACACATGCCTGGCTCACAACTGTTTGTGAGTTTATCTTCCACAACAGAACTTTCACACAGCAAACTGTCTTCTACACGTGCCTTGCTTAATTGACGAGAAGGGACGGTGGAAAAGTAGGGTCATGGAAGGCTTGCACGTTCCAGACAGGATTTTGTTGTTAGTCACTGTGTATTAGGTGGATGACTAAAATCTATTGCTGCCAGAAGGAAGATAGCAGCTCCCATTAGTCTACAGATATACTTGCTTCCTGACACAGATAGTCTTTTTCTAGATTCAGCTAGGTATTTGTGGTTACTAAGCTTACACTGTGGTCAGGATGTTCTAGTAGATGCTCAATTAATACACAGAATTAAATACGTTTTAAACGACTGACTTTCCTTTCTGACACCTGGCATTTTCTCCTCTTGATCTGTCTGACTTCTTGTTTTAATACAAAGAAGATAGTTGTGTGTGCTAACCAATGTGAATAAAAACACAGTAAGTCCATCATCATTTGTGGTAGTGACAGTTAACCTTTCTTAAGCTGTTGTTGTCTCCTAGGTCCTGTTTTAAGTATTTGACAAGTATGCACCTAATGCCTTCCTTATAAAGCTCCTTGGTTTAGGCCTTTGCCCATGAGGATAAGGGATTCTAGGGAGAGGGAGGGAGGAGAGCCATGTAGCACCGAGACAAGCAGCATCTAAGGTTTTACTTTCTCTAATCTTTCTGTTTGTTTTCCGCTGCGGAAAGTGAGTGCACTCTACACTGCCAAGAGAACAAGATGCTCAGATTTGTTTGGGTGTAGAATGTGCTAAAGCTATTGGAATTTAGAAAAATCCATTTTTTTTCCCAAGACATCTGACTTTTAAGTCTATAGTCTTAGAAAAACTGTCTAATTGGGAACTTAAAACCAAGAAGGACTGTCTCATTTCAGACAGCCATTGATCTGTGAGTGAGAAATGCCGCCGAGTCAATGAAGGAGAGCATACAAGGAGGAAGAATTGACAGAATATGAAAAATACATTAGAAACTATTTCAATAAATAGTGCCCGGCCTCGTTAAAAGTAGAAGTGTGCAGAGAGAGTTTACTCTGCATTTTCAGATAAATACCTGCCATTTATTAGGTAGGATTGGCAGCCCTTTGCCCGTGTGCTCTCTGTACATTCTGTCCTTTCTCAATGGTAGATGTGTGTTTAAGGTCAATAATAAACACACAGAAACACGACCATGAGTTTCAGAGGGTCTTCATGGAATTGATGTCCCCCGACGTTTGTTCCCTTGAGTCTCTTTTGTTCCAGGATCTAGCAGGGTAATGGGTATGCAGGCATGTAGTCTCCCTTTGTGAGAGTCGAGACATCATACTCTCTCATCATAATACACAGCTATACTTCTCTGCTCATGTATGCTTTACAATCATTTCCTTTGCTGTGTTTCTGACGAGATCTGTCTTGGTTAGAGTGACTCCTGCAGTTTAGAATAGCAAAACAGCACAAGAAGGGAAACATCAAACCTTAGACTTTGCAGGGTGAGGGAAATGATCTAGAAGAGGAGGGAAGAGAAAGGCCTGTGGCCCAGACACAGGAGAGGGGGAAGGGAGGTAGAGAGCAGGACAATGATTAAATGCTGGTGCAGAGTAGTATCATGAGTAATAAGGGCAGGTTATAAGTTTATAGACTGCACAAATCTGGCAAAGGCATGACAGTCATTGGTGTTCATTGATTTGTTACCTTTTGCTTGGTCTGACCTTAGCAATCTCATAGTGCCATGGGCTGGGGTGTGTCCTACAGGGTTTTGAAAGTCTCTCCTTCTCTCCTGCTCTGTGCTGGATGCATCAGCTGCATGCTATTATTAATATTCATGGGGATACTTTGAAGTAAAACTTATTGCTATTATTGCAAAGAGAAAGCTATCCCTGACGTGGGTTAAGTTATTCATGCAAACCACACAGTATTAGGTACAAGGTGTGAAGCCACGGCATGGTCACACTGTTCCTCGGTAATCTGCCATCTTCTTGGATCAGATATTAAACATGAATCTCAAAACTGAAATGTGAGAAACACTAAATAAACTTCCTTTGGGGAACACCTCATACAAGTGAGTGTTTTAAATCACTTGTTATAAATGTTAGGGTTCAAAGAAATCATTATTTCGTACTTTGAGGTATCAGTTTGTGAATTTCTTCTTTACTGTTAAAGTGGACACAAGAAATTGTACCTTCAGAAGAATTTTTATGCTTACACTTTCATTCAATTTCATTAAAAGTAAGAAAAGTATAGTTTAAAAGAAACCAACTTCCAAGTAAATGCACACAAAATAAAGATACAAAAAATATCACAAGGGAATATCACCTTGTGCTAACCGATAGGATTTCTCTGTGCAATTCTGTGTCCATTCCTGAAGATTTTAGGAGCACAACGTTTCTCAGCAGAACTTTCATTCAATAAGGAAATCTTAAACCTAGACCTTGTGCGTTTTTGCTTCAGCTGCTTTAGGAGTGAATTTTGTCGAAATACAACTTTAAGAAGCATATGAAGGCACCCCACACATTCAGAAATATCATTCTTGAAGGGAGAGAGGGGGGAAATCCAGCCAGTCTCCTGCGGGTTCTTTAATCATGGACATTAAAGATGGTCTGTTCAGAGAAGGCTGCTGACTCAAGTTAACATTTTCTTGGCCTGCTTCTGGGCTGCAAGCTCTCTTTGCCTGTGCATGATGCTGATGTAAAATGACATTTGCACCTGTTGTCCCCATCCTCTGTTAATTAGCATAGTGCCCTAAGTGGTAACCAGGCCATCACATCCAAAAAGAAGCCATTAACATATTGCGGCTGTCACAACTAGGAAAGAGAGCAGCTCTGAGAGCTGTGCACATCCTGGCATACCTTGGCGCAGTTAGCTAAGCGTTCCCAACTGGAGTCACCTGGGGGAGGAATGGAAGCACGGGCTGTGGCCAGTCAGGAGAGAAAGAATACATTTTTACTGCAGGTTTACTTTCATGTATTATGCATCACCTTCAAGGTCACTGCGTGATCATTTATAAGATTTTAATGAGATATCAAAGCGGAAAGAATGGAATGCAATTAACAGGATCTTATTGGAAAGATAGACAGGTGTTTTAAGAGCCTCAGAATACATTGCCATGTTGCCAATTCCAAGTTGGACACCAAGTATTAAAATCACCAAAAGGGGAGAAAGGGCTGCCACATCCAGGTCACACTTCCATCAGTAAAAGCCTCTTTGGATTGGACCTCGCAGTAGCACAAGAATTCTAAGAACGAAAGAATACATGGAAATGAGAGAATTATGGTAAGTGTTTGAGTTAGAAAGGATGTTTGCCAAATGCAGAGGAATGAGATGACTTACTCCAAGACTTCAAGAGCAGATTTTTTTTTTTTTTAAAGAATGAAGTTCTATGGGTCATTGGAAGGAGACTCGTGAGTTCTATTCTCTTAAACAAATGAGTACTCCAAACCCCACAATGTGTTTTCCTCAGTATGCAACCTTTGAAGTCGGTTTAGTTCTATGCATTTTATTAATTTGGAGAAATTGCTCAGCTTGTATAAGTACTGATGAAATGAAGACATATTGCTTGGAAGAAGATGAGTACATCCTTAGTAAGAAAGAAAGATCACTGATGAATTGACTATTTTTTTGCATAATTTTAAAGGAAAGATGCAAATGATAATAAATTTACCAGGCAATAAGAATTCAATGAATTAAAATCATATTATGAGATATGTTCAGAGGACTTGTATCTATACTTTTAAACTATCAAGAACTTTGTTCAAGGAAAATCAATGTTAGAAATTATAATCCGCAGGCCTAAAACACTCTTAAGTGTTTCATAATTTATCATAGAAAAAACAGGTCACCCATAATATACTGATGTAATCCAAGCAACAATTCAAATATCTACAAAGATTGCATCGCTAAAATTATTGGGGGATGATGAGGTGGCTCAATCACTTGACCCGCAAATCTAGATATTTAGTTTCTTAAACATTCTGGTTAACTTTGTTAATTCTATATTCTTTTAATCATAAAGTTTTTTAGATTGAATAAAATTCTTCCTAAAATAAAGATAACATCAAAATGTATTGCATATTGTTCCTAGAAAGCTGCTTTGTGAACATTTTCATCAGATAGAAAATGTTTAAAGTTGTACTTAAAAATACATAACAATTTAGATTAGTATATATATATGCATATATGATATACTAAATACGCTATGTATGCATGCACAGTATATATAAATACACATATATAATATATGTTCAATATATTGGATAAATACTATAAAATACTAAATATACTAATGTAAATACATGCATATATAATTATATGGCGAAAGGAGTGGGAAGTCACTAAGTGTATTTAGCTGAAGCTATTCTACTCATTAATTGACTGAATGACTAATTTTTTACTGTTTGATAATAGTCACATTGTGGTTTAAAATACTCTACATTTTTGTATTTTAAAGATTTTCCTAAAACAAGAATACTCAGATTTTAAGAAATTTTGCTTACTTGTCATGGAAAAAATTCAGTATTGTAAAATATAAATGTAATGAATGTAGGCTTACTGATAAACCAGGAATTTTTATGAAAATACACCACCATGCTTTCATAATTGTAGTCTCTCCTCTAGTTTAGCTAGAAACAAATTATGCTGTGTTTGATAGATCCTCAAATAATTAACTGAAAAGAGAAAATGTCCTTAATTCCATAGACACGCAGTACTGGTCTACTAGGACACACTAGAAATCATGGTCATGTATTTTAAATTCTCACCAGGACATTTGATCTCTTTTAAGGCTCTCTGGACATAAAAATAGCTTGGTTAAAAAGAAAACAGTGACAAATTTGAAAGCAGAATTTCCTTTCTTCTTTCTGCTGACACTGGGGCAGGAGGATACTATTTTATCCAGGTGCTTGTTACACAGGCACCCACCAAGGCGCCTCCTTCTCTTTGTGGCCACAAATACCAGCATACCAATTTACGTTTTTTTTTTTTTTTTTTTTTTCCCCTCAGCCATTACAGAACAAAATTTGGTATTGGGGAGGGGGATGCAAACACTCATTTTAATCTAATCAACAATACTAGACAAAGGAGATAAAAATAATTTAAAATTCATGAAGAAACCGTCTTCCCATTTTTAAAAGGTTAAGTTCCCCTAAGCTATGAAAGAAAAACACCCTCTGAAGACCAGGCGCCGCAGTAAACACTGGTGGCAAGTGACAGGAATTGATCCTCCTTGCCTGTGCCTGTCATGTCTCTAAGTTTTATTTCCACCATCCCTAGAAGGCTATGAAAGGAGAGGGTGGGTGCATCTATGGCCTGAGGGCTCAGCGCCTAGGTCTTTGCCTTTTCCTCAATTAGGAGGCCTCCCTGCCTGATGGAGAGATGTGCATCTGACTGGGGCTTGGACAGTTGCAAGGTATTGATTAACCATAATGTGAAGTCCAATCTGAATAAAAAGCTCCGTGATCAAAAGTCCTTCATGGGAGACAGCATGCCCTCTAAGTCAAGGGTCCAGAAATTCTGATGAGCTCTGGAGAGAGAGAGAGAGAGAGAGAGAGAGAGAGAGAGAGAGAGAGAGAGAAAGGAAAGAGACCTTCTAAAGGCCCTCTTGATAAGAAGGTCCACTGGACCTTCTGTCAGGAGAGCCTGGGTCTTAGATTTGACAGGTGCTTGTTAGCTTTTCATCCCGGATCACTCAACATTCTGCAAAGAGAAGAAAAGAAGATTGCTAATACTGCACAGCGCTGTGCAAGTTAGGTTGGCACACAATCTAGGAGGCTCATTCGCCCCCACAGCAATAAAGCAAACACAAGCCCCTTGTACCATGGGAGATTTCTTCTGCTGCAGTACTGACTTCACCCCAACATAGGGCCAAGATATTCACAACTGAATTATTTTTTGCTTCATGAACAACCAGAACAAGGCAATTAACTGAATCTCTTCTTCTTTTTTTCCTTTTCAAATTTAACTTTTTACTGATTCTTTGTGGGTTTCACATCATGCATCTCAATCCCACTCACCTCTCTGTCCCTTCCCATATGTGCTCTACCCTTGAAATCTACTGTCCCCACAAGATAAAACAAGATGAAGTTTAAAAGAAGAAAAAAAGAGAAAACAGGAAAGGAAAAATTTAGAAAAGAAAAATCTCCTGGAAGCTCCAGTGTGACACAGTCAGTCACCAGTCACACAGTCCTTTAGTCTGTATATTATCACTTACAAGGGCTCATTACAGTCAGTTGTTGGTCTGGTTTGAGGTCTCTGGTATTCGCTACATCATTAATACTGGGCCCTCACTGGGGCTCCTCTTGGATATCCTGTTATTGTTGTGTGTCATCAAGATCTTGTAACTTTGGGTCTGCAGGACCAGCCCCTTCATATGCTCCAGCAGATCATAGTCCTGGTTCTGGTTCTGGGTTGGTTAGCTCACCAGCTGGCCCTCTTCTTCAACACTAGGGTGAGCTCTCCACCTCTGCCGTGGAGAGTTCACCCTTTGTAATAAGCAACAAGAAGCAGGACCAATTAGCCCACTCTCATGTCTCAGGTTGGATCACACACACCATCAGGGGCAGCTCTATTGTCCTTCCCAGAAGACATGCAGAGGTCACTCTGTCCAGTTCTACAACTGGTGAGAGGCAGGGCCATCTCTCTCACCCTAGTGACAGAGGCAGCTTTCTCACCTGCCACAGGTCTTGAGGGGCATGGGGGGTTCTTCTTTTCCTTGCCCACACCACCATTTAATAGATGAGGAAGTGAGCCTGATCTGTCAACTCATGTTCTCAGGCCAGATCACCTATGCTTTTGTCAATGGTGCCAGCTCATATGTTTCCCAGGTGAGGTGCAGGGTCTACTTTCCCAGTTGCTACATCTGGTGAAGGGTAGTGTCATCTTTCTAACCTGCTGCAGGTGACAAGGGGGTCAGGGCCAGCTCACTGGTTCTCATGACTTCATGGCCAGCTCTTCCACCTGCCACAGGTGATGAGGTGTGGGGGGGAAGAGGATATCTCCTCCTTGTTCACACCACCATATGGCAGATGAGGGGCAGGGCCAGCTTCCCCATGACCACATTCTCAGAACCAGCTCAACTGCATCCCTGTAAACATGGTCAGCTCCACCGTGCTGCCCAGGCAAGGTGCAGGGCCTGCTCTTTCTCCTTTGTGCTGCAGTTGCTGAGGGGCTAGGTTTACAGGAGCCAAGGACATCAATACAGACCACGGCTGCAGCAGGGCCACAGGGCCCTTGGTCAAAGTTCAGACCTGGATAGCAGCATGACACCGGGTGGCAAGAAGACCAGCCACCTGAACCCACTCTTCACTGCTTTCACCTCTTCGGATCTGTTTTGTTCCACAGGACATGAACTATGCTATCTTTCTTTATTTCTCTCTTCTATACCTCACCACATCTTTGTTCACCATAATAGAATCCATCAGGCACCAGGTTGATCCATGTTTTCTTTCCTAGGCTCAGGGCCGAGGGTCCTGGTCTGACATGCGGATCTTTATCTCCCACTCAGTCTTACTGATGACAGGCAGGCTCCTGTCTTCTCTTCTAGACCTGGGGCAGAGAACCCAGGACCACCATTTGGATTTTTATCTCCTTTTTAGTCTTACTGGCATTGTACAGTTTTCTGCCTTCTCTTCCAGTCCACAGTACACAGCTTCAAACAAGTCATTTATCCAGATATCTGAATTGACAAGGTGATTCTGCTGAGAAAGCTTAATGGTGTCTGACAGCTGGGCTCCACAGGCACTGGGTGGGCTCATGGGTGAATTCTTTCTGTTCTAGATCTGAAGACCTGGGGCAGAGCTGTGCTTGTCCTCTGGAGCCCTCCAAGCCTAGAAATACCAAGTGGTTCTGACTGAATGTCTTAAAATTAGCCCTCATTCTAGTAACACTTTTGAATTCTATTTGTGGATCATCTTTCATTTGTACTGTTTTCAAGACAAATCTAGGCACCACCCACCTTGGGCTTTAACATAGCTCTTTGAAGCAGAGAATCTGCCATTGTTGCTTTTTGAGGAATGCAGGAAGAAAGATAGATGAAAAGGGAAGGAATTTCATGGTTTGAGCTAGTTGCTGTTAGATTCAGGACTCAAACTCAAGGATCTTATTTATTGCACCGGTGTTATTCCCACAGATATTCTGATTCCCTGCTGATACATGTGAAGGTGTGACTATGAAACCTCCTAGAATTGCCATGGTTTTCACAATTCTCTTAGTAATTGCTTTATCTCTTGAGTGATAAATGAACATTGATTGGAATGAGTATGAAAGAAAAATTTTGCATCAGGTGGTACAGCTTGTTGAGTGTGTCGACAAACATGCCATATGCACATAATATGTGTTACTACTAAAACTCACTAAAGTGATGCTAGTGAGTCCAAGGGCTTTCGAATGGTGGAGATATTGCTTTGACTCAGTTCCAAATCCGAGACATACTTAAGCGGTTAGTCTGTTTCTCTCAGGTACATTGCACTATCTTCTATTTAACAAGTAATGGTAACAAACTGCATGTGCCAACTACAGTCTCGAGTACATTGATTCAACCTTTGATGGGATTCTATTGTCTTTGTGCCGGTGTGATCATGGAGGACCAGAGAGGTTAAGAAGTAGTCTCAAACCACACAGGTAACAGAAGTGGAAATTAGGATGCTGATTCAAGGTATTCTGATATCAGAGCCAGTGTGTTTTAACAACTTCAGAACACCAACACAGTTTCATGATGAAGTTTGGGCAGTCATTAAGTTTTTCTTTAATCTGTAATATTTATCCCACAATACTCAGAATTTCCTTTGCATGCATAGTCTATGTCTCTCATTTGCTATTGACCCCAAAACATGGTAATTATTTTCTTGTAATGTCCAAACTCCCTAGCTAGATTTTTAAATTCCTAGAGGAAAGAAGTCCACCAATTTAAAGTTCCCCAACCTTAAGCATGAGACTTGAAGCTTTCTTCAGGAGACACCATGGCACACCCAGAAGACAAGCTAACTTTAAAAAAATGATTTTCGCGGTTTATTTAGAGCCCTTGAATATGTCTGATCTGACATCCAGAGACTGTGCTATGGAATTAAGAAATTATTAAGGATAGTTAAGAGGCTGAAACTGTTTTAGATATAACTGGGTTATTACATCTTAGAGACTTCTGGTGTAATAAAATGTTCGTATTCACCATTGTGGAATTTTACAGCTGCAAGGAATATTGCTATTTTCTTTAGACACATGTCTCATTCTATTAATTAGTCATTGAGAATGTCAAGCTCTAAAGAGTACAAAAGACAAATGCCAGGAGATAGAAATAATTTAAAGGCACATATAGTAAAGTTTCTGGTGTACACACACACACACACACACACACACACACACACACACACACACATACAATACTCTCTTTCTCTCATACACAGATTCCCACCCCCCACGTACACTCGCAGAACATCAGAAAATATATTGCCTGATCCTTAAAAGCATGGGAAATCCTTTCTGATTGCATGTTGAAATATGTTTGAATTTAGACTTTTGTTTGTCATCCTACAATGCCAGAGCATTTTCCGGCTCATGGGAGATGATGCCAATAGCTTCCTACACTTTGTCTGAATCCATCTATTTGTCTTTATTCACACAAAGCATCTCCTACTATAATGTTTTGCAAAACTTGTCTTCCCAGACGTTAACTCAATGATAATGCATGGAATGTCAGTACAAATGTCAATTTACACTTATTTCTATTTGAATTGATACCAAGAAACCCTTTCAAAAAGAAATCACTGCATCTTCACCTCTTCTTTGGCTGTCCTTAGCTTGACAGCCAATCAGATGTCTCAGACTACAAAGTCTGGGTCAGGTTTCTTAGTTGCCTAGTGAAGAGGTTTCAGAAATACAATCAGTGTTTTGAGATCTATTCTTTGCGTTTAGTGTTTCTCTGCTAGGGTGGGTTTTTTGTTCAGAGGATATCTGGCGATGTCTGAGGACATTTTTCACGGTCACTACAGAGAGTTGTTACTGGTATCTAATGATTAGAGGAGGGTAGAAATGCTGCTAAACCTTCTCCCATGTGAGAAAAGCCCCAGAAAACAAAGCCATTGCTGCTCTGAATGTGGTAGCACTACGATTGGGAAACTGCTTATTTTAAAGGCTCCTGCATCAATGCTATAAAGACCAGCGTCCTTATATTAGAGAATACTAATGTTTTAATAGGCATTGCACATTTTAATTTTACTGTGTATCTGAGTTAGCATTGGCTATTTAGTTGATGGATTCTAGAATTACCGGAGAAGAGTTTCTCCTGAGCACTGGTCCTTACTAGGGTGGTTCTGTGGACATATCTGTGAGGGACAGCCTATTCACTGGGCAGGCTGTCTTGAGCTGTGTACCAAAGCTAACTAGACATAAGCCCGTGGGTGAGGCAGAGAGGGAAGACTTCAGGCAGCATTCTTGTGTGGTTTTGACTTGAATCCCTGCCCTGATGTACCTCAAGGATGGACTGTGATCTGAGAGCATAAGCCAAATAAACCTTTGTTGCCTTTAGCCAAAGGGTTTCAGCACAGCAATAGAGATTAAAATTATACAGTGTTACTTTGCCCTTATTTTAGGTCAAAGAACCTTTTTCAGCCTTATCTTGCTATCTAATATTATTTCTTTTTCATTTTTGAAGTGAAATATAATAGCATCATTGCCCCCATTCTTATTCGCGCTGCTTCCAAGATATCCTTCTCTTGTTATCTTTAAGATTTATATCATCTTTTCTTTAATTTTTGATATCTTTGTCTATGTATCTATCATCTATGTATCTATCATCTATGTATCTATCATCTATATTCTAAACATATAAACATAACTTTCTCATTCCTTATAATATTACTTATATTTATATGATTTTAGGGCTGACCAATCAACACTGTGCCTAAACAAGACCTGAACAAGGATGACACCATTAGATGAAACCGTCATGGGGCCCCAGACTTAAGCAAAGAACTACAGGCAACTCAGGAATGCAGGGAGTAGGAGGAATAGCGTTCCCCAGGTAGAACCCCCAATTCATCTTTTTTGATAAGAAAGGAAGGAGATTAAATCTAGAGATATTGCATAAAAGAGTGAACATTTTAGGAAAAGATAGAATGCCAAATCAGAGGTTGAAAATCTTTGTACGTAGCTTCAACTACACTGCAGAGAAATGAAGAACGGGTGTGCACATGAGTATTATGTAAGTACGGTATTGGATAATACTCCGGCAACCAAGACTCATCATAAAAATATTCGAGACAGGTACAGCATTTGCAGATTAGCCTTATTCTTCTAATTTTTAATAAAATTAAAGATACCATATAATGTCTGCTTTCCAATCTAAAAACAGTCTGTGAACTTGATTAGGTCTACCCTGGCTAACATTTCTTACTCCTGCCTGGAGTGCATTCAACTTTCCTTCCTGGTTGTTTATATTAGAGACAGAATAGAGGCTTTCCTTCCAGTCAGTTATAACCAATTACTATGGATTAGCTGAGTGCTGAGAAAATTCTCAGGCTTAGTCTTGGTTCAGGGAACGTGAATGTCATCCATGCTCAGCTGTGTCTACTGTGGGCTCAGTCAAGGTCAACTGCCTACCATCAGACCCATTTCAGGGCTTCACTGCTACCTTTGTGTGAAATCTCCCCTTCATCAGCTTCCTCGTGCATTTCTACAGCATATGTGATTTCTATGTCTCAGTTAGCACCTAACACAAGGTGCAATCATCTTGACTGTGTAAGTACTTGTCATTCTGTGCCTGGTCTATATCAGTTGCCATCATATCTTCCAGATATTGCTGCACATGATAGAAGTCCCTCTTTCTTAGGACAGAATGGCAATACACTCTCTATTCACAACACAGTCTCTTTATCATTTTGATAGATGTCAACTCTTAAACTAAGGATTTGGGATACAATTATCATGCTTTCAGTTCTCTGAGTACTCTCCTTTAGCTCCCATTCCTGTGTTTTCTGTTCCTGTCACACTGCCCATTTCTCAGTGATGTTAGAGTCAACGTCAAAGACCCCTCATTCCAACATCCTTCTGCACAGCTCATTCAACTTTAGACCTTTGATAGCTAGCAGGCTAGGCTGACCTCAAATTCACAAAGATCCACCTGCCTCTGCTTTCCAAGTGCTGGAATTAAAGGCACAACCACTGCCTGGAGGTTCGTTGATTCTTAAAACACATGCTACTAACACAGACAATACCTTTCCAACAGCCTAACGTGCTTGTCTGTTAGTAAATGATTTCTAATCTTTTCAGAGTCAGTGTCTGATATCACTTGGTGTCTTTCTTTTCTTTCTTTTCTTTTTCTTTGCTAAATGTCAGGATAATAAAATTTTCACCTGCTTTGTTTAATGCCAATTCCTTGATATCAGGAAAATGTTTGGTATATAGTAGGTGATTACTAAATGCTCTTGATTAAATGCTGTAGAATGGATTCTGGTGTATAGATTTTATATGATAGGAGAACAGAAATTGTCCTGTTTATGAAGTAATCCTAATTAAGGCCCTAGACTTTCAGCCCCATAGAGAGCATGAGAATGCATTAGAGCAATCTCAGCTGTGGTTTCTTTTGGTGCCTTGGTGGTCAGCATGTTTCACAGGTGGTCTAACATAGAGCTTACCCACCTGCCAATGGAAGATGTAGGACCTAATGTATGAACTAGGCTAAGGATAAACTTGAGTATTTGTTCCATATGATTTTTCAAGATCTTTTATGTGAGGGTTAAGAGATAGATGACAGGACACAGGGAACAATTTGCATGATGACTTTTGGAGCTCTTAAGCTATTCCAAGCTCTGTATACCTTTGCCTCATGCTCAAGAAATGTGACACCTTTGTTTTCCCATTCTCTAGATAATAAATTCAACCACCTTGGCATAAAACAAAATAAAACAAAAAACATAGCAGCTTAAATTATGCTCTATTTACAGTTAACTAGATTTGGAAATAAAGAAAACGTTTATCAGATGGTATAACCGTGATCAAAGAAATAGTATAATCAAAGTATTTATGCTGGTGATGGGTTGGTGTTGCCAATAGCTTACAAATAGTAACAAGTAGGAGAGTAGCCAAAGTGGCCATAGCTATGTCATTCAGACATTGCCACAGATGTATAAATGACTAACTCTTTTTTGTTTTCTTTAGAAAAAGTATTCAACACTCTAATTTTCAAAGAAATGCAAACAAAAATCATGTTGGATATGATCATGTTTATAAAATTTAAACAAACCAAATAAAAGATAATCAGTGTTGCACAGGTTCATAAAGACATAAGAACCTTTATACACTGAAGGTTAAATGGTGCATCAACTCTAGAAAATACTGTGGAAGTTTCTCTAAAAAGTAAAGATACTGCATGGACCAGTAATTCCAATTCTAAGTATACATAAAAATTAAAATTTTGATTTCAATGAGTATTATCACTTACATCTTTATTGCAGTATCATTCACAATAGCTAAGAAAGTAAACAGTTTAGATGCACATAAAGATATGAACAGATAACGATGACATGGTACGCATACAATAAGACAACACTCAGTCTTTAAGAAAGGGGTAAATGCTATCATTTCAGTAACACAGATGAGCCCAGAGGCTTTATTCCAAGTGAAGCAATTGAGGCATCCAAGTGTAAGCCCTTTGTGATTCCCTTCTTGTGAGGTCATAGAAGCAGAGATGCGATGAGTGGGACCTAAGAAATGGAGGTACCAGGGATAGGGATGGTTTCTCAATGCATAGTAAGTCTATATTATGCAAGACAACTTTAGAACCCATCGCAATGTGCACCTTAAAATATGGCAAGAGAAGAGATTTTGCATTGTTTTAGAAAATACATGGTGTACAAACAGAGATAAGTCTACAGTACAAATTATGAAGGTGATGTACACATGAATACATTTAGTACCTTAATTCTAGTAAAAATATCATGGGAATATATGCATATTCCCTAACTAATGTGTTCCTAACTAATTAAAATGTACATGAAATGTGTGTATTTTTGCACATCAAGTATACCTCAATAAAGCCTAGAAGACAAAACAAAAACAGCATTTTCTATACCAACCTGAGCATAGATGCTAAGTAGCTATGACAAGCCCTCTTATTTTCAGGACTGACTAGGAAGAGGAAGCAGGAGTATTTATTATTCACACCAGTACTGAATTGTATATTTGGTTTTCTGAAAAGACTAGATGGCAAAACTTTATCCGAGAGGCCACATACTGTAAACATTTTGACTTAAGAAAAATTAATGGACTCAAAATAGGAGTTCTTGGAGCTTCCATGTTTCTGCTGCTGGAAAACCTGTGGCCTCCACGCTCCCTACACCTTTTCCTCAGGAAAATGCTACACAGTGCTGAGGACACTTGTGGGCTCGAATCATCAGATAATGGACCACAATAAAAGTTATGGTTCCCTAGCTAGGGTGTAGTTCCTAATGGTTGGCAAAATCCATTATTAGACCATAAACATCTACAGAAAAGCTAGATGTCTGTCTGTCGCAAAAATGCAATTGCATGGATTCCTCTTATTTGAGAAAAATCCAGTTTACTCAGAATGAGTGGCAGTTTTTCTGTGTATATGAGTTGCCATCTTTGCATTCTGCATGTGTCATAGAAAGATTTGAATGCACAGCGGTGTTTTGTTATTAAAAGGCGAAGGTCTGTAATTAAAGCTCCACATTTCAAAGTAATTAATTACAATTTTTAAGAAATAAGAGCACCATTAAGGACAATATGAAGTCTAAATGGTTCTTCATTCTACACAGCTCATGTTTCACAATATGATATTTAATGGTTAGCACGTGTCTTCACATGTCCGGGATGTATCTCTCCCACTTTAGGAAGAACTAAAATGCTTTCAATTACACAGGTGGTGAGTTATTACAGCACTGTCATAGGAATATTTCTGTAGAAATCAATAACTCCATCTTCAGTCATTTGTTTAGCCTTGAGGGACTCTTGGTATATTAGCTGTGGCTTCTGGAGAATTTAGCAGCCATATTATATCAGTAGCCCCTTTAAAGAATACAAGTGTTTATGACTCTGTTTGCCTTGTCCAGCCCACTTCTGCGTGAGAGTTGGTGTAGTAATCCATTATCTATTGTGTGTATTTAGAAAGTGAGGAGGAACAGGGATATTTGCAAACTAGTCACACACCGAGACGCTTAAGCTCTATTACAATACTAAAATTGTCTCTCTTGACTGATTGGGAAGATTATTCATACCAAAGCCTTCCATACAAACAGCAAGGACAGCCCCAAGATGAGACAGTGGCCTGATCACCTTGTTTTGTTCTTCCTTCAATTAACTCATTAAAGAAGTAAGTGCTTTATGCAGTTTATGTGGAAAATTAAATATATTGCTTTTAATGATATTTTCCAAGACAATAACTAAGATGACAGAAAAATTCTAGTATATTTATAATTAAGTTTTATGACTCACAATCACTGAAGAATAAGCAACATCCATTCCTGATTATCAGTAGAAGGATATTCAAGGTACTTACAATTGTGTTGTTGAGTTTGCTGTACTATGGGATAATTACATCTAAATTAAAGTTTTACTATATTTATTCCTTGCTGATTAAAAAGACAGTGGTGGATTTTCATCATTTTATACTCTGAAGATTTAATTGTAATTCCACAGAATTGTTGCCAATTTTCTAGTTGGTTGAGAGTCTCATTATTTTAGATATGCAATAAAAAAGCTGACCAACTGTTTAATTATTTGAAGAAGAGAAAGAGTATGGGAGAGTAAGACAATATGGCTAGTATAATTTTTTCTTAGAAGTTGTTTTTCAAGCTCTTAAGCCATTGTGTAATGAAATGTCTTTAATCATAGTTATCATCTGAAGTCATTATGAAGTTGAATAACAGACTATCTCCGTTTCTACAGTGTTGTAAAGCAGAGTCATCCTACTTCAAATTATTATAGCAAAACACAGATACCCTTCACCACTCAGGCCACCATTCTATATTCAAAATTTATTCTATGAGAGTGCAGAGTTGTAAAACTAGAGGGGCTAATTTTCCTTGGAATAGCTAGTTTGGATTTTCTCAGAGACTCTGAACCATGTGTTTTGGGAATTATACTGTAAGTTATGCTTTTTATTTTCTCATCACAGATGGGAAGCTTGTAGCCAGCAAGCCAAGCGTGGTGACTCACGCTTTTAATCCTAGCACTCTACTACTGATGTAGTGCGATTACCCTGCATCTGAGGCCACTCTGAACTGTAAAAGGGCACCAAGTTAGCCTTACAAAGGGTCAAAGAAAAGACTTCAACTGAAGAAAGGGTAAAGTACATCCAAGAGGAGACAGTTCAAAATAACAATATTAGGTCACTGATTAAACAAAGGAAGACTAAGCGAAGCCATAAAATCGATAAAATGACAGGCATCAATATACATCTTTCAGTAATGACTTCGAAATCAGTGACTTCCATTCCCAAATCAAACAGCACAGACTAGCAGACAGAACTTAAACACAGAGGCTGCTTAGAAGTGGAAATGCAGGCAAGGCGACTGCAAACAAATGGAGCCTGGAGTTGTTATGCTACTATCTGATAAAGTCTAACAGAATAAGCTTCATACCAAAACTAATCAAAAGATATAAGAAGGTTGCTTCTTATGAATTGAAGGAAAAATACATCAATATGACATTACAATTTTCAATGTATGTGTGCCAAACTTGGGAGTACCCAGCTTCATAAAACAAATATTTCCAGTTGTAAAATGGTAGTTAGTCCCAACACATTAATACCAAACTTCACCAAAGAAATGATCATCCAGACAAAAGTATGAACAAAGAAACAATAGATCTAAATAACACCACTTGATCACAGTGGAATACAATAAATATGAAAAGTAACAGAAACCACAGAAAATATATAGTAATAGTGATTAAACAACAACTGTACT
>NW_004949100.1:10747212-10749055 GCF_000317375.1 Microtus ochrogaster | reverse complement strand
CTCCCACAAAGCCAGCACATTACATAGGATCAAAACCCCGTGCCATTGTCCTTAGCTTCTCATCAGTCCTTATTGTTCGCCGAAACTTTATAATTCTAAGTACTATATAAAAATATCAGCAAGAACATAAGTAAACAAAGAAAAGACCAGAATAGACAAGAATTTAAATAGCTACATCACAAAAATAGAGTGAATTACAAACAACCCAACTCCACTGCAACACCTCAGGACCAGATGGGTTAACTTCAGAGTTTTATAAGACTTTTGAGGAAAAAAAATGAGATTAATGTTTCTCAAAATATTCTGTGAAATAGAAGAAACACAAATGATCAAGAATTATAATCTGAAATGCTCAACAACTTCAGCATCCAAGAGATACAAGTTCAAAGTACTTCGAGATTTCATCTTGCTCCAGTCAGAATGGCTAAGACCAAAATCAAACAAATCAACCTTCAACCAACCAACCAAAAACTCCACAAACGAAATGACTATAAATGCTAGCGCGATCGTGGGAAATGGGAACTCATTCACTTTTTGTGGGAATGTAAATTGGTGCAGCCATTATGGAAATCAGTGTGGAGGTTTTTCAAAATGCTAAAGTAGACTTACAATATGATACAGCTATCCCGCTCCTGTGCATGCTCCCAAAGCGCTCTATATCCTGCTACAGAGACACTTGTTTATCTGTGTCCACTGATGCTCTATTCACAATAGCTATGAAATAGCCTAGATGTTCATCAATGAGGCAACCTAGATGTTCCTCAGTGAAACAGCCTAGATGTTCACCAATGAATGATGGGCATCGAAAATGTTGTGCATGTATGCAATGGAATACTATTAAGCTGTAAAGAAAACTGAAATTGGAAGGTAAATGGATGGTGTTGGAAATAATCATTTTCAGTGAGGTAAACCTAGACCCAGACAAGTGCAATATGCTCTTGATGTGGAGATTCTAGCCTTGAATGTTGAGATATGAGTGTATCTATAGAATAAAGAAAGTAGTAAGGTTCATGTAGGGAACTTTCAAGGGAAATGAGAGAACATAGGAGGTATGAAGAGAGAATGGTAAATTATGGGACAAGAAGGGTTAAATAAGGAGGGGCATAGGAGGACAGAGACTAGGAGCGTGTGTAGGAATGACAACCAATACCAAAGAAGCTTCTTTTTTTCAGTAGATGGCAGTTAACGCAGGGATCCACATCTAGTCAAGGGGCAGAGAGGTAGAGACAGCCCTAAACAGGACATACATATATCATGCAGGCCTCCCTCTCAAAGCGATCTTTGGGAATGGGGAGCAGAAAGACAGTTAGAGCCTGAGTTGTGAATGACTGCAACAGAGCAGTGTTTACCATGACAATACAAGGCAGTTGTACATTATAAACTCACAATGGCTGCTGTGGCATTCAGCACACCTGTGATAGATCAAGCCAGAGAAAAACATACTAGCATAAATAGGGGAGGGGGCATGTCACAAAGTCCTATCCTTAGCTTCAGAGTGATTGGCAACTGATGGCTTGGGGTGGGGTGGGTGGGGAGAGTCAGTTTTCTTCAGAGATGCAGTAAGGGAGAGGCTAACCATGCTCCCGTAGATAGCCTACTGCAGCGCTACGTGAACTCGGTGGGTTTTATAAGAACACCAAGAAGTGGGAGCCAATAGCTGTGGAGGAAGAGGGGAGGAACATGTAGTGGTATGGACAAGGGAAAGATGCCCTCCTCACTTCTCCCCTCACCACCTGAAGCAGGAGGGAGAGAGTGGACTCAGCCCTTCCCCAACTGCAGCACAAAGGAGAGCAGGCCCTGTACCTCGCCTGGGCAGCACAGTAGAAACGACGCTGCTGGCATT
>NW_004949100.1:10742232-10747079 GCF_000317375.1 Microtus ochrogaster | reverse complement strand
TTGCTTCTAACCACCTGCAGCAGGAAGGAGAGCAGGCTCCTGGGTCGTGAAGAGTAGAAGAACTGGCTTTGCCCCTCGCCTGCAGCAGTGCTCAGGAGAGTTAGACCTTCCCTGGGCAGCATTATAGTATTGACCCCACTCAATACAGAAAAGGGGGTACAATGTCTCTGCCTACCACAAAGTAGTATCAGAGAACACAAGATTATCCTCTTGCTTAGAGAACAAGTAAGTTTTAACTTCCCAAGATCTTGGCTAAATAGCTACTGTAGGAACTTTTGAAATGCAAAATTCCGTATATGAATGCTTTATATGAATTGACCTCTATAACAATGTTATTTGACTACATTTTTCATTAACTTGGAGACTGTCAGTGTCAATGTATTGCTCTGTAGGACTAAACACACCAGAGTGAATATAACAGCTTGACAGCATGGCTTTCTCCCCACCTTCTTTCAACTATTTGATTTTCTTAGCCAGTTAATGAAAGTGAAGGGCTTCTGGTGACTATTTCAGTATTGATCACCGAGAAGGTCTGAAAATAGTTTATTCCTGTAATATATTCCACCCTGGGGTCCCACCCCTTCTGTCCTGGCCCCTCCAATGGTTTCCTGTGGGAGAAAGTTCCTCTGTCTTGCTGACAGAGCCCATTGCCAATGCCAAGGCATAGACTTATCATCGTTCATGCAGTTCCTTGGCATTAATTCCTTGTCTGTAGAGGGTTCAGCTAAATTGTTCCTGCTAGGCAATGAAGTTGCTGTCTTTGGTCTTCAGGGAGCTGGAGCATAGACAGCGAGCTGAAGAACAGTAATTGCAGGGAACCGAAGAAACCGTTCCATTTCAGAATAAGTTGTACCAGAATGAAACATTTTGTTAGTCACATAAAATTTAATATTTTCATGAATAAAATGTTGATTTGTGTTAGAAAAAAAAAACAAACACAATGACTAGCTTAAAATTCCCACATCTGTTTTCCTCCACACTGATCAGTGGGTACTGATCAGACCGGAATACAAGGGAGGCAAGCCATGTGCCAGTCTGCAGAACTGCTGTATATTAAAGGCCGGCAAAATTAGATTAGGGTTAAGGGAGGAATGTAAATTTTGTTAATAAGGTTTCTATATTTAATTCAAATCCAAACACCCTGTGGGCCTATTGATGATAATCCCATTTAATCTTGCAAAAAGCTTTCCTGGTATCAAGGGATCCAGCTCAGTGCTGCCCTTTATCACCTAGGAAATGAGGAATTTTTGTAAACCTTTTCCTCAAGGTAGAATAAATGTAGTGATAGAATTTTAATGCTTTTACTTTTTTTAAATAAAAAAAAATCAAAAAAGGTCACTGTACTGTAATGAACTTAGAAAGGAAACATCACACAGCTTGGCAGGCAAAAAGATACATAACGATTAAAAATATTAAAATGACTATGAACCAATCCAAGGGAGATGTTATATAAGAATACTATATATAAATACCTACCACAGATTTATTATTTGATATGAGAAAAGCTCAAAATAGCTTAAAAGAACTTGCTTTAAAAATAGGAAACTTTGCTATCCAGTTGAAGACAGCTCCCTGGCATTCTCAAGGGCTCCTCCCTTCTTCCTTTCTAGAAGCTTTACCATGCATGGACTTCCTTTACCCTGTATCTCTCTCTCTTTCTCTGTCTCTGTCTCTCTCTCTCTCTCTCTCTCTCCCTGCTTTTTTCTAACTAACTGTACCTTTTTATTCCTCAGTCCCTCCTGGGCTCTCATCGGGATATATTTTAAATTTTCACAGTGCTATCTGCACCATTCTTGAACCACATGCTTGGCAATTCTGTATTCATCTCCTTAGCATTTTGGACATGTGTGTGCATGTGTGTGAGTCTGCACACACATGCATTCTAAAGCTTGAAATACTTATCTCCTTCCTAAAAGTTGTTATAATAAGTCATGAAAGGATGTAAGTTTTAGAATCAGATGAATGTACACAAACTGTAATTTCCTCATATCTGACCAATCCGATGTGTCAAGATATAGAACTTTTGTCTTTATTACCTTTATCTTTTCTTCTGCCACTGTCAACAGCCCAACGTATGTGTACTGATTCACAAATTTAAAAGTTAGGACAATATGAACACCTGTCCTCCTTACCAGACATGAACACTAATGACCACAGATATTTGCTTGTCTTATTCAACACACACATCTAGCAATTAGAACACAGCTCCCAGCATTTTAGCATTATGATTTCGGCAAACATTTCTGAATAAATGAATGGCTAAACGAATAAGTGATATTTTCATCATAGCATAAACTCAGTCAATATTGGTTCTTACAAAGAAACTGACATCCTTTTGACAGCTATTTATTTAATGAAGAAGTTATTTTGAATAATAACACAAGCTGTCTAAAAGCATTGTCTGTCTTTCATTGGCAGTTGGAGGTTTAGCATGTGACAGGAAGGTCCAGAAGAGGTGTGTCACCAGGTTTAGGTGCCTGACGATCCACCTATAAACTACTGCTTGATTATCATACCCACTTCTACCTTCCCCTATAATTATTACACATGAAAAGTAGATTCAAACTCATAAAGAACTTTTCATATGACCTAGATATGCTAAAACTTAGTTTCATTTAGAAACATTGACTAGGCACATATAGCAAAGACTAGAGCTGACTGAAACTGCAGAGTATATGGACAGTTGAGCTCAATTCCTTCTGATTGCAAATGAATTTTGAAGTGCTTCTGCATTCGAACTTCTGCTAAAAGAAGACCAATAATGAGCATCACGGACATTCTTTGATTCTGTTAGAACAATGCAGTAGCCATGTGTTTGGTAATCTGTGATGGCTAATATCACTGTGAATTAAATTTTAATAAAGGAGCACAGTGTAATTCGCAGCACTCCTAATCTTAGTGCGCGCATTCTATTAAAACGATCCCTATACGACAGAAAGAAAGTCATCCAAAGGCTTGCTTTGAGCACCCTGCTTCACTTTCCACACGACGTCGTTATCTCTTCCTTGCTTAGAGAGTCCCCTTGTTAGGAAATCATGACCGTGCACATTCTGACCCCAACAGAGCCCCAGTTTTGACTGACATATACAAACCACAGTGTGACAGCAGCCTAACTTTCATGGTACCTCTCCCTGACATCAGGCAGAGGAAATTGAAAAGCCATTCATTCCTACTTGTGTAAATACCAGCGTTTTGAGACACACTTTCCCCACTTAGGTTATCGGGGTTCATCTCACTGGGTGACTGTGAGGATTGTGGTTATATCAGGAGTTCAAGTATTCTAGGCAATCAGAAACTCCAATGATTTTAAGCAGTTATTATAATTATTTGAGCAAATCTTTTTAACTCAAGCTGCTCAATATCTTTGCATACTTCTTTGAAGTTGTTATCGGAAAATAAAATTACTCTTTTCTTGTCCTCTTATCCATCAGAGCACCTCTTCCATGAAGCCCAGGACTGTAATTTAGCTCAAAGTGATTTTCTCTGAACCTACAGCGTAATTTTCTGTATTATCCTTTTAAAAAATGCAGCGTCATCTAGTAGCTCTGGTATCTTCTTTTATAGTTTTTCTTTCCTTGCAGTTATTTTATGATCCAAGTTGGTAGCTAGAAGAAAAATGCAACAATAGCAGTAGAAAAAAACAAGAACAAAGCAGCTGATGACAAGCAGACCAGCTGGAGTCTTTACCAGGCTCCTTTGTTTGGGGGACATTATGGATTGGGAGCACAGTGATTTCTGGGGATATGTGGCTCTCAGTGCCATTTCTCAGTTTGTACTTAGACAAGACTGTTTCAGTTCTTTGATTGTCATTATTAGCTGATTGAAATGTACATGAAAACATTTACTACTGGTAGTCGTAGCAAAGAATCGACAAAAGATCTCATTTGTTATGTATCATTCACAGTTATTTCTGCAGTGCAATCTTCTAACTCGAGGGAGTGCTAACACTTAGAGAATAAACAGTTATTCACCTTGTCCTGGTACCAGAACTATATTTCCATGACTCCTACTCCTTTAAATATTTTTTTAATCTACTTAATTGGATGGTCAGAGATTTTAAGAGCAGAAACCGTTCATTATATTTCTTTGTTTTCCTTCATCTCTTAAATTAGAGCTTAAAACACAAACCTGAAGTCTATATAGAAGAGAGCAATAACTAATATAACCTTACAACTGAAAGCAATAGACTTCTTTAAATGCAATTCCTAGACACTAAGAACAGTATTAGAGTAATACAGGAAACAGCTGTGCAGTGAGGCACCGACTGAGGCTAGAACGGAAAATTCTGTGAGCAGAGCTTATGGTCAGAAATGCTGTTGCCAAAGCTTAAAGTGTTGGAAAAAAAGCTGCCTACCTGGAAAGTGCTGTGGGATAACCCCTCT
This sequence comes from Microtus ochrogaster, assembly GCF_000317375.1. NCBI lineage: Eukaryota > Metazoa > Chordata > Mammalia > Rodentia > Cricetidae > Microtus > Microtus ochrogaster. The sequence goes on along the minus strand of NW_004949100.1, from coordinate 10,742,697 downwards.
GTATTCTGGGGATATGTTTTATTATTATCGGTTCATAAAGAAACTGATTTTGTCAATAGCCAGGCAGAATAGAGCCAGGTGGGAAATCCAAGCAGGGATACAGGGAGAAGGGCAGAGTCAAGGAGACACCAGCAGCAGCCGAGGAAGAAAAATATAAGGTAACAACCCATGAGCATTGGGGTGAAATATAGACTAATAGAAATGGGTTAATTTAGTTGTAAGAGCTAGTTAGTAACAAGCCTGAGCTAATAGGCCCGACAGTTTGTAGTTAATATTAAGCCTCTGAGCAGTTATTTTTATAAATGGCTGTGGGGCTGAGCAGTGGTGGTGCACACCTTTAATGCTATCACTCGGGGAGTAGAGGCAGGAGGATCTCTGGGAGTTCAAGGCAAGCCTGGTCTACAAGAGCTAGTTCCAGGACAGGCTTCAAAGCTACAGAGAAACCCTGTTTCAAAAACCAAAAAA
>NW_004949100.1:10731694-10742132 GCF_000317375.1 Microtus ochrogaster | reverse complement strand
CTCTGTGGGGCCAGGTGGGACAGAAAAGCCTCCATTACAGGAAAGAGCAGTTGTAGATTGTTGTCACTGGGAATGGGCAGCCACAAGAGCACAGCTGACGGTCTAGCTCTTCCCGACTCCTGTGACATGGTAACAAGGAGCAGAAATAGGCAGGTAAGAAATCATAGGAAATTACAAAGAAAAATAAAAGACTGAACTAAAGACCTGCATAGTTATACATAGGCTGTCTTAGTTTGCGGCCTGTTGCTTGATGAACACCATGACTAAAAGCAACCTGGGGAGGAAAGGGTTTATTTGGCTTACAAATCCCAATTACAGTTTAAGGAAATGAATTGCAGTGAAATATTTAAAGTAACTTGATGCCTCCAAATTGTCATTATTTCAGAATTCAAGCTGCATAAACTCATCTATGAGATATCCTACACCAAGTCTTAGAAATTTGACATGATTCCTCACTTTGGAATAACCACATTTGGGTGGTCACATGTGCCTACTGGCTTTCATTTTGGATTGCTAAGGTCTTGGCTATACTTAAAGCTTTCCAACCAACCTACCTAAAAATATCTGCTGCCACTTTTTTGTTCCACTGGCATGATAATAAAGGACAAGCTTGAGTTGCACATAACATTATGATACTTTTTCTTCAAAGTAGGCAGCCTGGACAAGTCTTGTCAATTGTTAGCTTGTATTGTCTTAGAATCTCTAAATATACCACAGAGTAGTTTCAAACTACCATTTAGGTGTCTTCCTAAGAGTAGTCCTTCAGTGAGACTCTTGTGTCAGTTTTAAATCTTGTGCTCTTTGAAGTGAAAAAAAAAAAAGTAGCCAGTCCTATGACCAACATTATTTTTTCTTGAAGCTCAGAACCCTGAGTAGTGATTACTTAACACATATAAGCTATTTTTATGACTATGGTAAATGGCTAGTCAGGTCAGGAAAGTAAAGAAGATATATTTCCATTTTAGCAAATTTCTACATGGGATTACTGTCCTTTCAACTGCTTATATTTGAGCCATCTCAAGAAAGACACTGGATATGGAGTCACATTTACCATGGTTCTGGGTAGACAGACAAGTAAATTTGGTTGAACAAATTTGAAGGGGGAGGGTTTCATCACTTTGAGAAATTAATCAAAGACTTCATTACTTCAATATTAAATATATATAATTCAAGGATATCTTAATGCTATTAAATGAAGAATAAAAGAAGTGAAAAATAATCTAAAATGGTTAATTCAAAGTCTATTATTTTGGTTTCCAGGGTTTTAAATTAAGGAGATCTTTATTGTTAATGGGATGGTATTACAGTTACTCACTACTCCACTGTTTTATGGGTCTAGAAAATCTGATTTTCTCTGGTTTAGATTTTCCCTTGAATCTTCTGATTTAGTCTCTGCCCTTCTTGCACAGAGGGAGCAGAGCTCTCCCCATCATTCCGGGGCAGGAAAATCATTTTATGGCTACAGTTTTAGGCTGTGTCTTCATAGCAGTCCGACATGGCATCTGAGGTAGAGCACCCCTTATTCAGGCAGATGCCTAATGGACATTTATTGTGTTTTGTGTTTTTGATACTTAGGCAATTCTTATACCTCATGCCTAAGCTTGATTTAGAGGTCTGCGTTCATCCCTTAGGCTATGAACATGTCAAATTTCTATAGAAAGGGCACTAACTCTGCACGGTGTTGTAGCTACAGAAAGTTCGATTTTCACCCTTGAATAAAGAGAAGACTTACTTTCTCCCATTTTAATTAGAGACCCCCAACTTTCTACCAGCAAATTATTTTTCTTTTTATTTTTTTGTTCTGTTCCCAAAACAGATGTAGTTGAGTGGCTCTTGTAATGTTTCTATTAATAAATCTATCCCTACTCACTTACAGCCATGCTATCATGGGAAGCCTTGTGAGGGGTGTTAGTCCTATTAACCTGCCACCCAAGGCAACTCCTTATGCAGAAATGATCTACAATGCCCCAGGGGAAGCACCTTGTGGCAGAAATAGCCCTAGCCCTGCAGTCATGAAGCCCCAAGCTGCTGCCTCCTTACCCTAAGTGCTGAATCCATCCATCATTCGAAAACACTTGAGTTGTATTTTCTACGTATGTGATGTGAAGTGGGCATTTAGCTTAATACTGACCCCTCCTGACCTGGGGGTTGATGGCCATAGTAGTAGTTTGCTGAAAGTCTTCATTTCTGGACAGGACAGATATCACAAGACTTTATGGACTTTTATTAATTTTGTTGCTATCAATAAAATGGCACCAATTCATTGAGATTTAGAGCTTGGTTAGAAATTAGAGTATTTGTAGTATTTGCAGGAAAGAACCACTGTCCCCCATAGAAGAAAGTTGGGATGTCCCTCCCAGTCCTCTGATTGTTTCTCCTTATTAACATGTTTTTATTCTCTTCAGATAATTTATTTAAGTGGGCTAACTGATGAGGCCATGGAAGTAGCTTTTCTTAGTAGGCAGACCAGCTTTGCTGTGTTTTCAGGCTAGAGGATAGCCCCTAACTGGGAGAAACACCCGAGTAAATGCTCTCCCTGTAGTCCTAGGCAGGAGCCATGGAGAAACTCTGGGTGGGTGTGAACAAAATACGACAATCCCTTCTACTCAGAATAGTGATAGCAGCACATGCATAATCATAGATTAGTGGGATTTTGGTTCTGACCCCAGTATGCATATTGCATCAAATCAGATCTCTGCTCTTATTACTCAGTTTAATAAGATTATTATCTCTGAATTTCAGTTCACCAAAGCCTACCTGTCTAATTTTTTTGTACCACCTGTTTTACAGATATGGAAAATGGAAGTGTACACACTACCATAAAACACCTATTAAGAAATATGTAGGCTCGTTATCAGTAGACCTTGGCTGTTTCTTAGCTAGTGCACCAAGGGAAGCATTACTCCCTCTTCCTTACAGATTCCTCAAAGAATAGTAATGGGGCACTTACCTCATTGGCTGTTTAAAGCAATATTCATTTATTTATTTTTATTTTGTGTTTATGAGCATTTCTGACTGCATGAATGTATGTGGACTACATACATGTCTAGTACACACAGAGGCAAAAAGAAGGTGATTAAACCCACTGGAAATGGAGTTTCAGATGGTTGTGAGTCTCTTAATGGTTGTTTGGAACCAAAACCTGATGTCTGCAAGATCAACAAATGGTTCTAAACTAACTGCCAATCCACTTTTCTAGGGATATTGGGTTGCACTGAAGAGTAAATGAGAAAACACATGTATAAAGTTTATGGCTCTGCTTGACATATTGAATATTAGTCATTTTACCTATCATTAAAGATTTAATTAAACTAGTCAACAGGTGGATTTGAAGACCTTGATGAATATTTTATAGACTATTAGAAAGAAATTTAAATCAATGGAGGTCAATACCATTTTCAGTAGCACTAAGTAGTTGCATTGGTATATAAAGCAGACCATTGGCATTGGTAACAAGAACCTATTTGTCAGTTTTATTTTATATTTTAGAATTCTAAGCCTGTAAAACAATCGTTGTGGCTATGTGGCTCTGGAAGAGGAAAATAAAATCTAAATCTAGGTATTTCTGAAGGTCTAGAGTAAAGTTTAGAACTTATAATGCTGAGATAGACCTGCCATCTTCTAGAATTTACTTCAAAAACAGAATAGCATTTGGGTTGTTACTAGGGTAACTTGGTTGGTGCTGTATGTGTTTGTAGCTCTAAATGATAACAATCATGCTATTGCATAGCCTGCTTTGTTTGCATTTTCAGCCTGACTATTCCTTTTGGGAAAGAATAATGAGATAATACCTGTCAGGCCATGAAAATTGGACAGCAGTGGAGTTGTCCTGCATCAGCCAGACAAGAGTTTTGCTTCCGAACCAGTCACTTACTTATTCACTGTTGTAAAGACATCTCTTTCCACTGCACAATGAATATGTTTAGAAAATTTATACCAACAAAATGACCTCCTTTAATATTAACATTTGCCACATTTATTTAAGACATGTCATCAAAATGAACTGTCTGCTCTTTTAACTCCTATACTTTCTGAAGTTATCCTTTCCACTCATTTTTATTCAAAATGTGAAGCTGCAGAAGAAGAGCTGCCACGGTATAAATGAGGAGCGGTGGCAGTAACCAGCTACTGGTATTTCCATGGAATTTGGTCTATGTTCTTAGCCCACGGAACAAATATCATGCCATGATTCTGACAACTTTTCTGCTAAAGAAATAACACAAGTCTGAAGATTCTTACCTATTCCAGTTGATAAATAAGGCTTTACTTGTTATATAAAATCAAGATATTCACTTTGGGTGTCTCATGTCCATCTCTCAAATTTTTTGCCACAAATAGCAATTCTTAATCAAGGCAGCCTTGGCCCTAGACCACCTTTGGCGATGTCTGGATGCATTTATAATTGTTGAGACTGTGATGCAAAGTGGATGGAGCCATGGATTTAGTGGTCAGAGACTAGATACATGCTAAAGAGGTACAAGGCAACCCTTCTTAACAAAGAGTTGGCACAATCTGCTTCAAAACAGAAATGCTTCCAAGAATTCCCTGTCTAAAATACTCCTGTATCTCAGCTTAGAATGTAGGCTTCTAATATTAACACAAGATTACTTAATCTCTACATTAAAAAGATTTATTTTAACTATCTTATGATTGTGCATGTGTTTGCACATGGGTATATGCACATAAGGTCTCCTCAGGGACCAGGGATGTCAAATTTCCTGCAGTTGGTCATGGGCGCTGGTAATTGACCTTGGGTCCTCTGGAAGAGCAGCAAGTGATCTTTATTGCCGAGTTATCTCTCAAGCTTCATTTCTACTTTTAAGAACAACAAAAAACTGAGCATAATTTTTCAGGCATCTTGATCCAAATATTATATCATTATTTGAGGATGATTTTTAAACTAAATAGTCCCATTTGTATATATTGTATATGCATGATCTCTCTTTAAAGTGCATTCAGTATTATGAAAACAAAGATGGAATATTTGAAAAATCAGCTTTTATAAATTATTGTCACAAGAATAATCTAAAGAATTATTTACTTTAGTACTTTACCGATCAGGCATTATACAGGAAATTGATTTCCTGATTCTTTGATGTCCACTGCTTATACACCATTAACCAAATGTGCACAGCTTAATGATGAACAATTGAATCTTTTTTTTTACTGATCTTTGACCAGGATTACAAACTTTTTAAAAATATCCAAGTTGTATTGATTCATAGAGAAATAGCACATATCATACACACAGACACATACACAGATATTTACACACACACACACACAAAATATTCATGCAGACACAAGGAAACAAAGAAATGTATATACTCAATCCAGACCTTTTAGAAAAGTGTGTGTGTGTGTGTGTGTGTGTGTGTGCGCGCGCGCGATGTGTGTGTAAACCAAACATAAAATGCTCTCCTAGACAATTTTCTATTGAGCATCCAAGTTGTGTGGAATGTTCCCTGTCTAACTCTTAAGTCAATTTATGGGAGGGGCGTGTAAAAGCACTTTACAGGAGAGAACCCGTGATCGCAATGCATCAAAGTTAAGCGGCCGCAGGGCGACCACTCTTGAAAAATCACATAAACATTTCACACATAAAACAGAATTCATCGAGGCAACACCCTCTGCGGGTTTCAAAGATAACAACGGTGTCATGAAACTCTGAGTTAGTTTTTTTTCCTTCTCTTTTTCTTGAAAAAGAAAGAAAGAAAGAAAGAAAGAAAGAAAGAAAGAAAGAAAGAAGCCACCCCGAAATGGAATGAGGAGTCACGCAGTAGAAGACAGCAAGGTGGGTATAAGAGGAAGGAAAATGAGGCAATCTCAGCCATCCACCTCTGCAATATCATTACCCACAAACTTGCCCTTTTCCCCACCCCGTTTTCCCCAAAGACCAATGTCCGACGTCTGAAGCGAGGGAGATGTGTGCTTTCTAACAGCTAAATCAACAAGGTCTCACATGAGTAGTGCTGCGCCGTGTGGTTGACTGATTTCATGAAAAACTAATCACGTATTCATCATTGAGATCAAACACTTCCTAAGTAATTATCATCCCAGCCCAGCCTGGCAGGACCTGAGAAAGTGGCGCCGCAGATTGCAATCAGCAGCCGAGCTGAGGAGTTCTCAGAGCTTTTGTAAACCTTGGGTTGGAAGGCTCAAAACTGAAATTGTATTTTATAATTAAGGAAGGCAGAGCTGGCCGGCTGCTAGCCGCTTCTGCTATCAATCACTACAACTTTAGATTGCTTGGGTATTTACTGGGACACATTTAAAATCGGCTTTTTCATGCATGGTCTCTGCGATTTTATTTTTATTCCCCCCCCCCCAAAAAAAAAACAAGGGAAAATGTGATGGTTTAAAAAATTACAATATGATACCTGTTATGTTATCTAAAAGGTCAAGTCACACCACCTCCACAGCCTCTTTATCTGAGCTATGGCATTTATCTATTTGATAAAGGGGCTTTATAGACACTGAATTACATGTCATTACAAAATGATTGCTTACAAAATATCTTATTGTAGCTTTCTGTCTGTGATTATAAATCTAGATGAAGACGAATAATGCAACACATTAAATTCTTTATAGGACTCTCCTATCTGCTTTGTATGTATCAGGTAGTATGTGTTATATGTTTTCCTTCTTTCCTCAAACAACTTAATGAGGAAGATAAAAATGTAACCCCCATTTCCAAAGAAGCAAGCAAAGCTACCGAAGTGCTAAGGACCTTGCTTAAAATCAGGGATGATAAGGGGCAGAGCTGTGAGCCCTCTATCCCACGGAGTCTAGATGAGTGTAGTCCCTTGACCACTTTTCTACGGTGCTTCCTCGGCAGCTGTTGGGTTTGGGGCTATGAAGAAGTTTTCAAAGGGCTCCATGCAGCAGACTTTGAGACATTGAACAAATCCGAAAGTCAGAGTGTGTGTGCTGGGAATTAGGCCAGGTTCAAAGCAGAGCTCTGTTTGGTGACAAGTTCTCAAACCTCTCCAGGGTACAGATTTTTTTGATTTGTGAGAAGAGGGAGAATCCCTGGTGTTGGTTGTCAAAGATCTAATGTAGGCTACGACCTTTAAGGAGAAGCGCTCTGGCAATGTCCTTAGACAGGGTCCGGCAGTTAGCCAATGAAACATGATTTGCTGTACATATCCACCGGACTCCAGAGAGGTCCATAGAGCCCCTGCCACAATTGTTCCATCGCTGGGAGTCTATCAAACACCCCGAGTAGCAGGAGAAAGCTTTTTCCAACAGATCACACAACCATGAGAACATAGACATCACCTAAAGTTTTAGCTAGCTACACATTTTCTTAATCATATGCTACGTTTGAGGAGATGCTTCATCTAATTTAATATTGATTTTAAAGCTAGGGGTCTTAGCATCGCTTTATTATCAGCCCCTCCATTTTCACCTTTTCCTTAGTGAAATTCATGACTTGTGAAAAAAGCAAGCTAATAAAATCTGGGAAGAAGTTTTATAAGATAGCTTGACTATGACATTTAAAGTATAAATTTGTTCCAAAATGTAAGTTACAGATTTTGTAAACCTGAAAATTTACATTTTGTAGTTCCTTAAAGGTGAAAGCACTGTCATTCAGTAATTCCTTAATTGAGAAAATTTGCCTCATTATCCAATCTTACTTTTTCTCATTATTGTTAACACTAACCAAGCTCTACTTCATGTAACCACTTCAGATTTTGAAGATTTCTTTTTTAAATATATATAACAGTATAGCAACAACTATCCACCAGGCTTATATACATTTTTTACTTTTAAAAATTAGTTCTTTGAAAATTTCATGAATGAATTTTGATCATATTCATCCACTCCCTTCCATACTCACATAGCTTTATTTCCTTTCTTTTTAAAATATTGACCATGTCCAATTTTGGCTGCCAATGTACTTGTGGGTTTGTATCCCTCCACTAGAGTGTGGTGACCTCACGGGCCATAACATCCTTAAATAGTACCGATTTTCCTTCTCCTCCTAGCTCACAACTGTCCACAGCTCCTTGTAATGGGATGAGACTTTGTACCTGCCCTACCCATGCTGGAATTTCACCTGGCTTGACCTTGCACAGTTTCTGCAAATGTTTTCACAACCACGATGAGTTCATCTGTGCAACTGCTCAACAAATCTACCAATTTGCCGTATCTATCTGTGCATTTGGGCAACATTAACATTTATCTTGCTCTTCTTATAAATAGTAGGTCCCAGAATGATGTAGATCTGCTGTATTTGGAAACACTAGAATGCTATCCATTTAGATGTTTGCTCTGGCTTCCACAGTTTTATAAATTCAGTCTTCAATAGCAGTTTTTGTCAAAGGATTCTTAGTTCAAAATTATCAGTACTTTTTGTCTTCTTCACCCAAAATATTACTCCTTTACTGGTGTGGATTTATTTATCTGTAGGCGAGTAGGTGATTTAGAAATCAGCTAGCTTGTTTTTCTCAGCATGGGACAGTCATGCAAGCTCCTGTTTCTGTTCCACATTTTGATGTCCTCTTTGGCATATCCTTGAAGCTCATTTCATGACATGCTTGCTAATGCTTGATAGTCTGAGGTTACCATCTCCCAAATGTAGCCAGTCTTTCTTTTAGATGTCTTACTTTGGGGAAAACATGCTGCCAGCCCAAGTTGGGAAAGAGGAGCATTGTGGGTAAGGGCTCCCTTTTCTACTTTGATAAACTGTCTTTCTTTATCTTTCCTCAGTTTGTAAGACAGAAGTTGGCAGGGCTCTTATTCACTTGTTGAATTTCTGCACTGGGAACTCTGGGTTGATTTTATTTCATATGAAGTCCTGGAGGAAAGACTTGGTGAAGTCACCGTCCTCAGAGTCATGAGAGGTGATGTATATATATCAATCTTGATGTCATTATAGTCATCAGGTTGCTTTCCTATAGGAACTCTTCATTTCTGTGCTGCCCTCCTAGTTCAGCAGGTGAATGTGAGCTTCGAGCTAGAAGTACTTGAACGTGAACTTGATTGTTGCTACTTTCTCATATTATACCTTGAACAAGAGTTCATGAACTTCCAATTTCTTATCTCTAAATAGGGGCAAGACTTTGTTTTGCATGTGTCTGTGAGATTTAGTCAATCTTTCTTGGGTTTGATATGTGTTTCATTGTTAAGTATTCAACAAATGAGATTATTATTTTTTCCTTCATATTTCTTATTTACTCCTTAGATTCCAGAATTCTTCAAAACAAGAACCAAAATTATAACTCCATTTTCACTTCATGTATCTAACAAGGTAGGAACAGGAAGAATATCTAGTAAATAAGTTAGACTGTAAACAAGAGAACTTGAGGCTAGGCGAGCTTGTCTTAAGAGGTATATAAGAAATAGACTTACTCTGAGGTGGTTTTTTTATTTTGTTCTTTGGGGACCAGAGTTGTTACATTCAGGAGAGCTGAACAGAGCTGTAACGCTTCACTCGAGTAGAGGAGAACAATGCTGTAACATTTTCACTGGGGAATATTTCCTCTGGTTTAGCAGAGCTGTAACACTTCTCCAGAGCAGAACAAAGAAGAGTTGTAACAACTTTGTTGGGGAAATCCTCCTCTGCTGTTGGAGCAGAGTTGTTCCACTTGCATTGGCGAAACCTTTCCTTGGAGCAGAGCTGTGAGCTGCTATGCTTACAGTGACTTTGTGGTATTCCTTGGCTCCTGACTGTTAGGATAACTTCCAATCTGAGCTTCAACGCTTATAAAGACGACACACACCTTTAATCCTAGTGCTTGAAGGTAAAGACAGGCAGCTCTCTGTGAGTTCAAGGCCAGGCTAGTCTACTTTGTGGACAGACTATGTCTCAACTCACCCTACGTTCACCTAAAAATGATTTTTTATTTTCAATCCTGTGTACGTGTATATCTGTGTATAGCTATATGCATGTGAATGTAGTTGCCTACAGGGGCTAGAAGAGGGCATTGGATAATCTGGGTTTAGTGTTAGGGGAAGTGGTGAGCTTTTTGATGTGGGTATTGAGAACTGAACTTGGGTCCTCTGGAAGAGTAGCATGGGCTGTTCATCTCCAGCCTCAGAATGGGGATTGAATTTGTACTGTTTTGTCCTTAAAGTGGCAAACATAGTAAGAAAATTGTAATGTGGAGAGGAAATTTATCCTCCAGGTTTTCAAAGTGCATATGACAGGAGACAACCCCACACATCTGTATCCTCTTCTGCCATCCCAGATTGAAACACTCTGGGATGGAGCATGCAGAAGTTTTCTATAGTACATCTCAACATTGAGGCTGAATAACTGCACGCATGTGTTTATGCCTGCCTGCAAGAATGCATGTATACACATGCACACACACATATACAGTGTGGAAAGTCCTTCTGTATATGTGTTGTTGTTTCTTGGTAAATTAATAAAGAAGCTGCTTTCAGCCAATGGCTTAACAGAATACAGCCAGGCTGGAAGAGAGAGAGA
>NW_004949100.1:10725207-10731307 GCF_000317375.1 Microtus ochrogaster | reverse complement strand
GGAACCCCGAGTGCATTCCCACTTCTACTGCCCAGCAGACTATAAACCCTGCCCACTCACTTATGAAAGCATTGGTTTTACGATCTTTAACACAGAGATAGTATTTGTGTGTGTCTTGAGGGGTATGAAAGGGTTAAATCACTATAAGATAGTCAATACATGAGAATAACAGTTGCACATATCATATTATGAGACATTCTGGTTTAGTCAGGTATTAAATGCAGAAAACATCCAAACATTAACTGCTATGCTCATAAGTCGCAAATGAGCTGGCCAATGAGCTGCTGTTGGAGGAGGCACTGTCCTGTAGGCCATCATAACGCTTTTTGTAGTAATTAGCACTTGTCTGTTTGACCAGGAGTGGTAAAAGAACTGTAGCTTTCAGACTTTTCACAGCTAGTTTGATCACAAAGCTACATCTTCTGTGTGACCATAAGGGCCTTGGTTGACCTTGCTGTGCCTTAAGGCGTGTAGACATATGCCTTCTGCCTAGCTTCAAAAGCATAATGCTTACATGGCTTCTTTGAAGTTGTGTGTGTGTTCTACAGAGTGCAGACTGTGGCCAGAGGCAAATCTGGTTCTTTGTTTAAAAAAGAGGAAAGGCCAAGATAGTAACATACTGGTGGCTGATCACATGAACACAGTAAAGTACTCACATGATTCTGAATTTGTGTGTAAACCTATTTGTATTTGTAGGTGCATAGTGTATACAAATTTATAAATTATAAATACATTTGTATTAGTGTGTACATATATACACTGACATGTACTTACAGTTATATTCGGAAATGTATGTCCATGGAAATATACATGGTAAAATACATTAAGTATAATTCACATCGATTTTCTCATTTTTCAACTTCTCAGGGTCACATATGTATGCCAACTTAAAAATGCAAACTATAATGTGATATTTCTAAATACATCTAAAGTTTTACATATAAGAAAGATTATCCTAAAATAGTTGAAGTCTTTGGAGCCCAATCCTTTAAAACCCTGGAAAAAAAAAGCATTAAAGTTTCATTTCGTGTGTGTTCATACAAAATAAAATGCAGAATTGAATTATCATCATTATCATAGGGGCCTGAATACATTTCTTACCACAGTTCTCTTACAGTGGGAAATGTTCCAAGAGTCAATTTTAGGATAACTCATTCTTGATTATGATGTAGTCTTTAGTCACAATTACATTGTAAATCATTATTTGAAGAGAAAGTGGTATTTTACTTTATGGACATCAGAATCTCATACTATTTTTCTATTGCACAATGATAAAACTATTTTCTCCAAGTATTTCAGTATTTAGTAGATGTTTAATATATATACACAAAGGCCTACTAAGCATGGCAAGGAGTAGGTTTACTATCTTCAGTTTTCCAAGTCATGGCCATCCATTTTGTGCTATTAGAAAATGCTCTCAATTTTTCCTTCAGTAATTTTCGATGGATGGGGGAAGAATGAATACAGAAGCATCTGTTCATGGGCATGCAGAAACCACAAGAATCTTCTATCCTGGAGCAGCACAGAGAAGCTTCCTTTAATACAGTGTTTTCAACCCAATTTCCTCCTTAGAGATAGATGGAACATATGCTTGCCTACTAACCTCCTGTTAGATCTTTACTGAAGTACCTTGTGGCTGAGATATACCTCCTGAACCTACATGTCGTCTTCATTCACATACGAAACACTTGCACTAACCATTTTCTTGTCAGGGTTTGATTTTGAAAGCAATAGAGCGTCTTAAGAATGCATGCGGTGTTTGTTTAATCCTTGCAGAAGGACCTCATAGCAGTGAAATGGCTTTAGCAGAGGCACGTTCTCCCACAATGGTGTTATGAAAGATGAAATGCTATTGTAATATATTAAAGTTCAGCTTCAGAGCGGGCAGCTTCTTTTACATCCACAGCTAACATTTCCCAGATACAGTGTGGTTTTCTTCTTGTTGTTGTTGGACGATTTCAAAGATACAGCATTTGGAAATTCCTTAATTAGATCCAAGGCTTCAGTCATAGAGAGAGATCTGGTTTTGGAAGTAGAACGTATTTACTTGGCAGTTGCTTTATTTAGTGATGTTGATTTTACACCATAAATAACCAGCAAAAACTCCAGCATGCTGACACTCCAATAGCTTTTTTTTCTTTTGAAAACAGAAAACAAAGAAATCAGAAGAGATTTATGGAGAGTGGCCCAAATTGAAACCTCTTTGGAAATATCTTTCCTGTGTTTTATTTTAAATGGAATACACGGATGGGTAATGCCAAGCTTGAAGCGTACATTAGAATATATTTTTATAAAAACACATCAGAAAATCAGCACTCATAAAGCACTGCCGCTCAGCTCTGGGAAAACTTGCATGCCCATGGGTCATCCCTGGGGAACAGGCTGTATATAAATACCAACTGCCCGTTCCCAGTTAGTGTGAATATGAAGTCCTTTAGGGCGAGATAACACGCGCACAGCAGTGCCCAGCTGGATTAGTGCCGACCCCAGTAGATTTTGTATTTGACATCGTCCCCTTCTCACTAAAGCGGCATGCTGTTTTCAGACAGCGGTGAAAGGACACCAACTGTAAGATGTATGGAGTAAAAATAATGGAACAGCAATGCTAATGATGGTCCAGGAAGCCATGCAGGGAAGAGGCTGTAAGTGTGCATCAATGAGGTGTCCGTGTTCTTAAGCATGAACGAGAGCCTCAATCTCAGCAACTGATAGTTGTGTTCACAGTAGGTCTTTAATAAATATTTGTGATAAAAAGCAAAAACTCAAAAAACAAACAATCAAACAAAACCCAAAAAGCCTTACAAGGAGTTTTAGGCACAGTCACTAGTATATGCCTTTTTTTTTTTGGCCAGATATTCAATACAAACATATAGAGGTAAAGGATATGTAGGTAGATGGATGATGGATAGATGATAGATAGATGATAGATAGATAGATAAGATAGATAGATAGATAGACAGACAGATAGATCTGTAACACACAAATTCATTCATGTGAATCCTCATATGGTCAACACTGTTCTTCTCTCCAAAGGACTGTGGTCCAGAGAGCATGGAAGAGCATTGCCCAGCACAACTGTAGCCAATTTTTACACCTTGTCTCTGAATAGCCACCTTTGGTTTACTATCCTTTTCCCACAATGCCCATTATCTCATGGATACAATAGATATTCGCAGGACAGTTCTCTAGGTTGTCTTGGACTGATTCAGAGATGGTTTCTTGACTCTCAGTAGCCTGGCTTCTAATAAACTATAGACTTCATTTCTGCCTTACAGCCCATTTGTTAATAGCAATTTGGCTTTATATAACCGGTGCATCTGAAACTGTCCAGTCTTACCAGATTCCCGTAATCAAATTTTAGATGGAGCTCGGGGAATCCTGCAGAAGAGTAGGAGAAAGGGTTGTAGGAGCCAGAAAGGTCAGGAACACCACAAGAAACTCACAGACTCTACCAACCTGGGCTCATAGGGGTTCACAGAGACTGAACTGACAACCAGGGAGCCTGCATGGGACTGACCTAGGCACTCTGCATGTATTGTGGCATTTATATAGCTTGGTCCCCTTGTGAGACTTCTAACAGTGGGAACAGGGGCCATCTTCTCCAATTCTTTTACTGGCTTTTGGGACCTTACTCTTCATTCAGAGTTGCGTTGCCCAGCGTTAATACATGGGGAGGTGCTTAGTCTTACTATAAAGTGATATGCCACGTGTTGTTGATTCTCTTGGGAAACCTACCTTTTCTGAACAGAAATACAGGGGTGGATTGGATGGTGGAAACAGAGGGGGAGTAGAAAAAAGGGACAGGGAGGAAAGGCGGGAGGGAAAACTGCAGCCTGGATGTAAAAACAATCATCAATCAATCAATTTATTTACTTTAAAAAATTCTCCTGACCACATGATTCAGAGTAGAACTTCAAAGGGAAGAGATGGTAGACTATCATACAAGAATATCACTGAAAATTCATTGATAAGCATTCATCTAAATAACTGACCCGAAATGATATCACTACGTCTGACACTTATGTGGTAAATAAAATATTTGTGTTAATAACAATCCATATCAAAATTCTGGAACCAACTATGCCATTCAGTAGCACAGATAACACATTATTTCTGACACCTTTATAGGCTATTACATGTATTAGGTCAGAAATATGCAGGAATGGTTATTTGTTCAGGAACCTAGAGCTGAGTTGGGGAAAAACATACGGACGAGATATCAGTAACACTGCTTTATCTTCTAAAAGAACTCTTTGCTCCTGTATCCTCTCCTAGAATTCTAAAGCTTGTTCTAGTGTTCTTGCTATGTTCCACAGTTTCCGTATTCACTCCATGATGCTCCTGCTGGAAAGGTCACTCTGGACTTCTCTATTTTCACCCTGCCCAACCCCACATATACTTGTTTATCCCACTTTCTCCCGATCCTGTGTTATCCGTCCTCTTTTCCTTAGTTCTAGAAGCTCTATTGCATGCTCGGTTGTCACTTTTCACTATTACCTAATGCATCTCATCTCCAGAGGAATGGTCTCCTCTTCCTAATTAGATTGCAGGACCGTAGATGTTAGGACCTGAATCTTTGATGTCCCAGAATCCCCGACAGTAAAGAAGAAGGGAAACCAATATTTACTGAGTTCCTGCTGTGTGCCAGGCTCTATGCTAGATTCCTCATAAATATTATCTGGCTCAATTCTCACAGCAACTCTATGAGTTATGCATTATTAAGTTATTCTCACAGATAAGGAAACCAAGGCCTCAAGAGGTTAGGTACATTGCTCTACATCACACAGCTAGTCATTAATTGAGCTGGCCTAGCATAGTCTTGCCTGTTCCCAAAGTTCCTGGTTCTTCTGATATGCGTTTCACATTATATATATATATATGTGGTATATATATCATAGCACTTCAGCTCCATCCATCACTCTCTCAAGTACTATTTTTATGATAGTTTACATTTCCTAGATTTCAAAAAGACACTGTTATTATTTATCTAAGGAGGCTGTCAACTCACACGGTTGGGACTGTGCCCTGTGCTTTGTGAGTGTAGAGAACCTTTAGCATATGACAGTAAACATATGTAAGATGTAAACTGCAAACATACGTAAACTGTAAACGTACATAAAATGACTAGCCAGTGGCAATCTAGAAAACTGAATTGTAGCAGAGATGTCTTTAGTGTTCAAAACTCTTGCCAGCCTCAATTACACTACTCAGGACATTATTTTTATTTAAAATAAAATTTTATATTATTGTTTTATTTAAAATAAAATGTCTACACAGTATTATTACAGGGCAAATGAAAGAAGTCTAAATCTCCTGGCAAACAAATCCAAAAGCAATTGAATCAATATGTAATAAAACCGTAAATGAAGGATGAAATAGTTCTATTATTTTATCCTTTAAAAAGTCTTTTATGGTATTATGTATTGATTAATAATAATATTCATGGTATACATTTTAATGTATTCCAAATGTCATAAAAAAACATCAATCAAAACTTTGTCACTTTCCTTACCCACACTTATCCCCTCTTGGAACTTCCTTCCTTATTTTTCGACCTTCCAACCTGGAGTTGGGTACGGCTATTATGATCCCTAATTGCCTCGTAGAATGAATGGTGGAGATTATTGACAGGCTGAGGAGTCTTGAACTTAGTCAGATAACAAATGAGGCAGCTGTGGGAAAGTTAGCCCTGCCAGGTCAACGGAGTTTCCTCCATTAGAATCTGCTAGGCAGAGCAGTTACACCTGCCACTGGCGAGCCGGTTTTGTTAGTTTGATTTTTGCATTTGCAACTCTCTTGAAGTTGTTTGAGGCTTCTAAGAGGCTGCACACATTTGTATAAAGTTACTGTTTTATACCACCCAATCCTTAGGGAGTCAATACCTTTTTGACAGTTTGTCTATTTTCGAGGCTTGAGGAAATATTGATTCTATATTTCAACATATAATTAAAAATAATTTGTAAATAATGAGTTTCATGTTTTGGAGAAAAATCACCGATCTTCCTTTTTTTTCTTCTGTGTCTGTGTGTCTGGTCATCCTTTTTCCGTGTGTGTGTGTGTGTGTGTGTGTGTGAGAGAGAGAGAGAGAGAGAGAGAGAGA
>NW_004949100.1:10676620-10725107 GCF_000317375.1 Microtus ochrogaster | reverse complement strand
TTGGGGTTAGGATTCGGCAGTTTAATTTCTGTGACTCCCAATTTAGCATCTCCTGATGTCACCATGAGCTCATGATTTCAGGTGAGAAATAAACCGTAGCACATGAACCCTCAACCCTCAAGCAAAAGAGATGTAATTTTTATCTGAGCGTCTTACAGAATAAAAATGATGGAGATAAAAAACAGAAAATGTTTGACATGGACAAAGTTATTTCTAACTAGAAGCTTTTTCAGTTTTCTAGGGGCATCAATTGCTCTCTGAGCCAACCATTTAGAACAGAACTCACGAGAGCTTCAGCAAATGGTCTTTAGCCTGCAATTAGATGAGTCATGCATTTGTGGCCTGAGGTGTAGGGTCATTTGTGTTCCAGAAGAATCCATGTGCCGCAGGTTTTAGAAGGAAAACTACTAAAACATGAACCAAGTTTTAGATATGTATTTTTCCTTAATAATTTAATTTTTTTAGTTAAAGTATAATCATATTGCATCCCTCTTCCATTTTCTTCTTCCAGTCCTTCCTGTGCCCACTCATTCCCATTCCTCCCATTCCCAAATTCTCACTTAAACCACTCTTTTAATTTTTAAAAGTTTCATTCCAGAAAACAAATGAAATATTCTCAAACTCTTGTTATTATCATTGCCATCACGAATGCCATGGTCATTTCCACCCTTTCCCACGTATGTACATGTATTTACTGTCTCAGTAATCCAGTTTAACAATTCTAGGAGCAGGGACATACATCTCGCAGACCGTTCATCATCATAGTGCAGTTTGTTCTCATCTCAATAGATAATCATCAGAATTTTAAAGACTGACTGGAGTGTTGCAGCAGAGAAAGTGCTGTGTGTTGTTGGAAAGTACATGGGAGGAGGAGCTGGTTGTACAGCCTAGTGAACCGCACCTAATTTTGGCCCGTGTCTGCTCCAGAACGTTCAGGTGGTTGTAAGACCTACGGAGACCTCCTGAATACTGGATCAAAATGATGAGCAAAGTCTTTACAAATGCTGCACTTCTTGACTTATTTTTTAAAAAAATTCTTAAAACTCCTTGACTAACCAGAGCTTCAAGTAATTATTATTGTTCTTAATTACAGAAATAATCAATTCATTAAATAAAGATAGTGTTAATTGCTATATGGAAAATATATGTCATAGTATCAATTTATTTCCTTTTTGTTCATCAATAATAAACATCATGACTTAAGTGGGCATGGTTTTTCATTGTACTGTCCGTATTTAGGAGTCTGAGATAAAAGGGTAAGTTTTAGGAGAGCCTAGGTTTAATCTAAATCTCTTTCTCAAAGTAAAATAAAATGAGAAAACAAAAAAAGGAAAACAAAATAAAATCACAATTCTTTTATACTTAAGAAACGTATACAAATGGGGGAATTTGGTTCAAATTCCAGGCAACTGCGGTGAGCAGACCTTAGACTTTTATATCTCTTGTTGGTCTAGTACTGTTCACAGAGTTGGGAATAACATCATGCATAAGAATGTTTACTGGAAATGCTAATCAAAGAATAAGATGCCAAAAGCCATAAATTTGAATGGGAGTTGGAGGCAGAGGGTAGGGGGTGTTTTTTTTTTTTTAATTTTTTCTTTTTTTCTAGCAGACTCTAGTGCAGTGGTTCTCGACCCTTTTGGCGTCGGGGGGGGGGGCGGGGGGCACTACCCTTTCCCAGGGGTTGCCTAAAACCCTAAAACCGTTGGAAAATACAGATATTAGTATTACATTATAACTCATGAAAGTAGCACAGTTACAATTTTAAAGTAGCATTCAAAATAATTTTATGGCTGGGGTCACCACAACATGAGAAACTGTATTAAAGGGTCACAGCATTAGGAAGGTTGAGAACCACTGTTTTAGTGTGTTCTGGGCTCTGTAAAACGAGATTCATGACTGCATCTCAGACACAGGCCATAATCAACCGCCGCTGCATCACCCGGGAGCTCCATGGAGCTTCTAATACTGTGGTCCGTCTGCACCCTTGCATAGAGAGCCTTCTTTGCAGCCAGCTCTGCAGGAGTCCCTGCGCGCTCTAGCCTCAGAAGCCAGGCTTTCACCTCTCTTTTGTGATTCCTCACCACAGCTCAGCAGTGGGAGGCTAAGTCATTGTGCAAGTCACAGAGCTAGCCTACAGTTCTCTCTAGTCAACTCTCCGTCGTGTTTCAGTGCTCAGCCATTCTCTTCATGGGGAACGATGCAGCCTCCATCAGTTGTGCAGCTCAGATTCTACCACCTCCACTAAAAGACGTGTTTCTGTTTGTTTGTTTTGAGACAGCGAGACTACTAGGTAGTATATGCTGGCTTCAAACTCAATCCTCCTACCTCAACTTAGTACCAGTACGTCTAGCTCAACTAAATCATTCTTAATGCAGTCGATTTCAAATAGCCTTTTTGCTTTTTAACTTTCTCATTGTCCTTTGATTATTTTGTCATATACTAGTTTCATTTTTATGTACCACTGCAAGTATCCATGAGGACAGAAACTATTTTCTTTTGACTTATACCTTTTGTACCCAGCACAGCATCAACCACATTATATGTGTGCTTAATGGATGCCTGAGTAAATGAACAATTGCTTTTGCCCTTTAAATAAAGCCAGCCTATAGTTCATTAGGACAAGTAAATCCAGTTTAGTATATTAACAGCTGCTAATTGCTTCAAGGTTATTACTGCCTGGCTCACATTAATATTAATAATGATAATTCCTACCAGGTCTACAGGATTTTATTCCATCCAAAGCGTTTTAACACTCCGGCCATTTAATCCTTACCATCCTCTTGTGGGATGAGGCCTTTATCATCTCCATTTTGCAGCAATTAGGTGGGTCTGAAAATTAGGGAACACTTGTTGCTGGAGGTCCTTCCGCTCCTCCAGCCTATAGCCGCTGAGATACCAGCCCATTGGGGCGTGGTTTTTCCCCCTTTAAAAAAGCGGCTACTTCCCTTCTTGCCCCTTTTCGCTTCCTGCTCCTCTTCCGGCAACTAGACTCCTTCCTGATTGCGCAGAGGGCTGTTGTCTGGGACGGTTATCTGTAAGTTTTTTCCCCTTTAAATAAGTATCACCCTATTAATCATAATTCCAAACTGGTGTGGCATTGTTTGCGACTTACGCCTTCAAACACTAGAGAACAGAAACATAGGCTACAACTCCAAGGCCCATGCTCTTTTTGTCTCTCTGAAGCATTGCATTCATCTATAAAGTAAAAGGTTGTCTCTGAAATGTTGTCTGGGGTAATTAGTCTCACATGCAACAGTAACAAACCTATGAACACACTAACGTCAGATATGATAAAGGATTTGGTAAAGGGTTGTTGTGGTGCTAGAGAAGAATGGGAGACGCATTTCTATAGGAGCCTGAAGTTTAGAGTTTAGGAGCTTAGGGATGTTGTGGTGCTATGATGAGATATGCCCAGGGCAGAAATCTGAAAAAAATATAATCTTGGAACACAGAGAGGTGGTGGCTCATTGGGTTCTCATCTTTCTCCTTCTGTGGATGATACTCATGTTGATTTGAAGCTTGGAACTGGATAAAATTTTGTTTACGTGCCATGCCATGTGAGCAAGAGTTAAATCCAATTGTTGCAATCACTGACCCTTTGGGACTGTGAGTTGCTACAGTATCATCGCTATTCTAGGCTAATTGACTCACAGACTGAAAATGCTTTGAAATCAATCATATGTCTGAATAAGAATATCCAGGTTCTTAGTTTTATACTATTTCATTTTCTAGTCTTCCTAATTATTGTGAATGAACACTGTGTTATGTTTATGAAAATAGCATTCTTGAACTTTGCTGGATTCTTACCTAAATAGGCTTAAAAATTGGAAAGAATTTTCATCTACTTGTTGATGGCACAGAATAGAAAGATCTAGGATCTGAAGTTAGAAGTCCTGAGGTAGAATATTCAGTGCTATCTAGCCATCTACCTGGGAAAGTGCCTTAACTGGTCTGAATTCAGTTTATTAGCTATCAATCAGTTGACAAATACTAAATAATGTATGTGGTAGTGAACAACCAGCCAGCAAACTTTGTGGGTGAAAGTGAACTGTAAGTGGAAACATCACAGGAAATCACATCTGATTCTTTATTTAGTCAGTGGAAATAAAAGTAGGTGGTTTAACTAAAAACTTCTCTACACTAAGTGATGAAAATAGGGAATAATATATACATTTGGAGAAAATATTTGCAAATGGTTTGTATGAAAAAGTTGGACAGAGGATCAGAAGGGATGTTTTTGAAAAGGAAGACATAAACAACTAACAGATATGAGGTAAAACAATTGACATCCCCCAAAATCACTGTGTAAAGGTACCACATTGTCATTATCCATTCATCCTTTTATGGACACCTAGGCTGTTTCCATTTCTTGTCTACTGTCAATAAAGCATAAATGAACATAGATGAGCAGGTATTTCTATAGTAGGATATAGATTTCATGAGATATGTTCTCAAGAGTAATACAGCTGGATCATTTTCTTTGAGAGACTTCCACATAACTTCTCTATTGGTTGTACTAGCTTGCAATCCTACCAGCAGTGAATATTTCCTTTTCCCCACTTCCATGTCAGCATTATCGCTTTTCTTTTTTATCTTAGCCATTCTGACTGAGAGGTAAGATAAAATATCAAAATAGTTTTAATCCATTTCCCTGAAGATTGGGGATGTTGAATATTAAGAAAATTTCTCAGCTATTTGAGCTTTGGATTCTTTATTTAGTTCTATGTTCCATTTTAATAAGGTTATTTGTTTTCTTGATGTTTAGCCTTTTGTAACTTCTAAATTCTAACCCTTTGTCAGGTGTATAGCTGGCAAAGATGAGAGGTGATAGATCAAAGAAACACAAACTACAATGCAACCAGAAGCAAAGTCGTACTATGTTGGCTATTATCACTAAGGTGGAAGGTAAGCTTTGACTCGGATTTGGAGAAGAAGGACTTCTTGAACATGGTTGGTTGTAATTTATTGTAAGTCAGTACAGACAATTTGGAAAATAGTGTACAAGTTCCTTAAAACAAAAACCAAAGAAACCATGATTTTCATTTGATCAAACATTTATGCTTCTGAGTCTATGTCTAAAATCAGTATGTTGAAGAAATGCTTGTACTCCATGCTTGTACTCATGATGACAAGCAACTAGATGTTTATCAATGGATGAATGGATTTTAAAACTGTGGTAAATATATACAGTGGGATAACCTTCAACTTTTAAAAGTCATTGGTGGCAGAAGCCTAAGAGATTCCCAAAACAATATAGACTGCCTCCCAGAACTTGAAGTAAGACCCTAGTGCTGAAGACACAGCACAGTTTGGATAAAGGACATTGAGGAATCAAGACTGAACTAACCTGGTGCCTCATCTTTGAGGACTATCTCCTATGCGAACTGGCAAGAGAGAGGAGCAGTCCGTTCATCTACCAATCTGTACAATCTATGGACCACAGCAATGATTAGATCATCAAGATATCTACAGTGGCGCTGCTATCTTGGTGATAATGACAGATGAGTTGTTGGACTTAAAGCTAACACAGTAGGAGGGAATAGCTGGAAAGGTCAAAGACCCGAGAGAAAAAAAAAAAAGTTCTGCTATGTTCCTAAGCAAATATAATTTCTAAATGTATTCTAAATACAGACAGCTGAAGCTCTCAACCCTTATCAAAGAAAGTTTATTTTACAATAATGGAAAATATCCCAGAAAACCACAACCGGTTAAAAGGCACACAAGTGACTGGGGTGCCAAATTTTAATTCATATACCTTTATTGTATCCTTTACACTTAAGGCTCAAGGAAAATTATGGAAGAGCGGTTGTAATAGCCAGAAGATAAGGCTGTCTGCTGTGAGATCGTGTCTTCTATGTATGGTAGGAAATCTGCACTGTGCCCTCTCAGCAGGATGACCCCGCGCTACAAATGGTCATTGCCTGCCGAGATAGGGAGAATCAGCCTCCTTCTTGCATATTGCTCATTTCCAAAAGCTCATCCTGGTCACATTTACATGCAAGCAGAGGTAAAAGAATCACTGAGTTATACATGCATGTGTATACATATATGAATATTTACATATGTATATGTACATGTATGTATAAATGTATAACAATAATTGAAGAAGAAATAATGAATTTGGGGGGGCACATGAAAATAAATGGGGTGGGAAGAGAGAGAGGCAGGGTTGATAAAGATGCAGGGCTCTTATATGAAGTTCTCAAAAACATAAAATTATTACTTTTAAACTTTTCTTCAATATTATTCTTTATGTTTTGGGAACATAATATAATTATATCATTTCTCCTATCCCTTTCTTCCCTCCAAACCATCCTATAATTCCCCCTTGCTTTTTTTTCAAATACATGACCCTTTTCTCGATATTTGTTGCTGCATTCATATACATATATGTCCCAAAGTATAACTCAGTCAGTCTGCACCATGTTACTTGAATGTATGTTTTCATGGATGACCATTTGGATAATAAATATGCTCTTCCATAAATAGGAATAAAGCCTCCTTCCAATTCTCACACTAGTTAATAAAGATGAAAGAGAGTTTAGGATTTATGAGAACAAATATCTGGGTACATTTAAACACAAGCCACTAAGGGACACACAAGAAAGTGCCAAGAATGGTCAATGCAGGCACAAGCCACAAGCCTGCAGGCATCTTTCCATCCAAGAGCAAGTACAGATATATTGTCTCTAATTGCACAATGAATCCAGGTCTCTAGGACTAGATAGAGTGTCACTGATTTTAAGTGTTATCATGGGTTTTTCACCCACAGAGAAATAGTTGCCTGTTTCCTTCACTGTTGAAACATTGCATTATTTTTTGGAGTACAAGCATGTGTTTCCTTATTTTTCTGTTTTCATCAATTATGTATCAACTTATAAAATACATTGAAAATAAAACTAAGAATTGAACAGCATTATTATTGGTTTTTTTGGGTCCTCAAAACTATTATGGGTCTCCTCTTTCCTGGCCCCTTTCTCAGCCTCTCCTTATGCTGATTGTCCTTCAGTTTTAAGGACTTTGGCTGCCACCAAAAGACATGTCCTCCCCTGTGTACTTGGGCTCCCTATTGTCATATTCACTTTTCTTCTGTCAGTGATTTTCTGTTTTTTAGAAAAATGCATACTGTCACCAATACAGTCCCAAGTTCTTCCAAGTTCAGAAGCATCTCTTGGGTCTTCTATCCTCCCAGCCACCAATCCATTTCCATTCCCCCATGATGGTCTATGACACTGTCTCAACTTCCTCATCAACCATTCTTTCCCCCAAACAGGCTTCCTTCTGGCCTTTCACGTCGTGAAAACAACTCTTGTCAAGGACACAATTGACTTCCATGATGCTAAATCCAATAGACGTTTGCGTCTTTTCATCTTATTCCAATCTCTCATTCGCATTCGACACAGCTGGCTGCTGTGTTTTTCTGGACGCGTTGGCCAGAACGTACGACCTCATGGTTTTGATTACATGGCAAAACCTTTGAGTTTACATCTTCATCTCTGAATACAAAATTATATGTGATATTTATAAAGAGAAATATAAAGAGATCCCTTCTTCTGATTTCAAGTAACATGGAATCCCTCTTAAAATGCAAAATCCATGCTCACATGTCTGAGTCTCAAGTCTACATTTAAGTGTAAAAGTAATTTACTCAAAGTTTACTTTCCTGTGCAACATTTGTCCAATCTACTTCTATATGATAGTTTGAGTTCAGAAGTAGAGTCTAGGTACTGGCTTCAGGAGGGTGTTCAAAGGAAGAATAATGCAGCTTCATGTTTTGCGGTTGCTGGTCTTCAGTGCTCTCCCATGCCACAGTTAGTATCAAGATAATAGACAAAATGATCTTTTGAAGCTATGAAATAGGTCATGTCTTACTTAATGCTTCATAGTACTATTTAGATTTCAGTATAAATGTCGCTTCTTTGCAAAAGCCTCCCCTAACACTCAGTTTAAAGTAACTAATTCTGCCTCATTTTTCAAATCTATTGCTACCTTTCTATCACAGAGACATGTGCTTTCTTTCTCCCCTGTCTTGGCTCATTGCACAGGGTTTTCCATATAGTAACAGCAGCAGCAACAACAATGCTGAAACCACAAACCCATGAGTAAATGGATCGACACATCTATTTAGCAGTATGTGTTGCAATATGCCACAGCTGTCCTTGAATATGTCTATCTCTAACTAGTAGCTTAGGAGAGTCTACACTAACTTAGATAATTAGATCAGTGATTTCACGAGCCAAAGGCATTGCACGACTGTCTTGTTCAAGTCTGTGGTAGAGCAGTGTTTTACACAGCAATAACTTGCTTTATGCACATATAAAAAGTCCAGAGGAAAGTCCACGTCTGGAATTCTCTTTTTTAATCACCATACATAATTTGGGTTTATTAAAGAAAACATGACATACTGCAATGGTGAGCAACTGTAGTTTTGTCCAGGCTTTTGATGTCTTCACCCTTTTTTGTGCTCCCCAAAATATTTTTAAAGAATAGCATTAGTCCTTCCAAACCATGTTCTGTACCCAGATAATTTGTGGGCATGTTAAGTATGGTCTTCATCCTTAAAATAATCCCCAATCTGTGACTTCTTTTTTGATGACTATGACAACAGAGAGTCACGATGTCCTACAAGTACAGTTACTTGGCATGCCTTAATGTAAACCCTAAATGTACCAGGGGAGGACTTCATGCAGGTGTCCTGCAACACGTTAACTTCAGATGGATTCCTGGGCTGCTTGGAGCTACTACTGTTTATCCTAGATACAAGGGAAACGATAGCTATTTTTTTTTTTTTTGCTTAAGGGTGGAGTTCTTATCACGTGCTCACTCGGCTACTACCTCCCGGCCTCAGCCCTATGCACACATGACTTTGTTATCAGGGTTTGCAAGAGACATTCACCTCAGCTTCGGATCCATTTTCTCCTCTGAAACCTCGTGTGAGATTCTTCTCCCCCCGTCTTTAGAGTTTAAACCATGTGTCACTGAAGGCCACATCCTTACTGCTGTCTGAGCCGCTGTTGTTCAATAGAGCCCCCTGGTACAATGCATCATTGTCCCACACCGGCTAATAACCGGGGGGGGGGGGGTTTCAGCGGGCCTGGCCTGCCATTAACATTTACCGCTGTTCTATTCGTCTGTGCTGCATAAAACCCGCACCCTGGCCTGGCTCCCCTCATTGTTTTCAGAACCTTGACTCTCCCCACCATTTTCATCATCCAAATTTATTTAAGGATGAAACTATTAGAAACACAATTGGTGAATTAATGTCATAGGGACTGCTGCTGGCAGCTCATCAATTTTTGATATGCCACTCAGACAAATGAAACATAAGCCACCCAGAACAAGGGGACCTTTTGACACTTCAAAGGAAACCCCTATGGGTGGTTTCCTCTTGAAGCTACACTAAACTGGCTCGATCTCCTCAGCTGGAAGCTGCCAATGTCTCATTAACCCCTAAAAAGGCCCGGCATGAGCCTCTCTTTCCGGCTATAATTATGCCGTGCACTCCTGTTATGCTGCATGGAATCGCAACACTGTCACCCGCACATTATAAACATCCATCCTAATTGAAAAGCAGATTAGACTCTTGTGTTAATTAGCCAGAAAGCCCGCCCACTTGCATGCATTATGATTGCCTCTTAAATACTGAGGATGTTGAAATCCCTCAGAAAGACAAGGCAGACTTAATTGCAATAACCTGCACATTAAGTTTAATTTACTTTAAATTTACCGGTTTAGCAGGCTCATTTGATGGTGTTAATGTTCTAGCAAATTAATTATCTGAATTAGTCATGCCTGGTGGAGTTTTGCAGCAGAATACATTGTACGGCGGCCTATTAATAACAGACAAACAGGACAGGGTTAATTAGAAGATTATGCTGGAGTTCTTAAAAAAAAGGGGATCTTGCATGAATTCAAATATAATCACCAAAGTGCAAATACAGACTCAGAATATAAACAAACTGAGATTTATTATACTCCGTGGCATGCCATCCAGGAGAAACAGTAAAACATGATGGTGAAGTATCCGACAGAAGAGCCTCTTCCATGTCGTCTGTGGATCCCTCCACTCTACAGACGGTTGCCCATCGGTGTGCATATGTGGAATCCGTGGTGGGCAACCGAATGCCTTCCACAGGCTGCAGAGATGGAACTGGTATGGCAGCTAGAAATAGCTTTCCCTGGCTCACTCTGATGCCCTTTTAGTAATTTATAACACTTTCAATGCGTTCTGGACCTCATTCTTAACCATTTCTTTGATCAGGTCATGATGCTATTAGTCCATAACTAATCTGAAGTAATGATTATTTACAGCCTGTCTTTTCTATCCAGAAAAGATCCTTCCAGGATAGATCTTTCCAGGATTGTGTTTGTAATATATCAGGGTAAGGTCAGAATGGAAAAACAATGGTCCAAAGATTAGATCATTAACTCCTTTAGGTTATCATCTAGGTGGTTGTAACTACCATCATGAATAAGACATTCTTTTTCCTTTTTCTATCACCAGATTCAAAGCCAGAACCAGAAGTCTAGGGAGGTTTCAAGACATATCCTTAATGTTTTGGAGTGGATGAATTATAAAGCAATATTAGCATAAATTTTTGAAAAAATCGTTTAATCTAGAGACTGTTTTACGGTATCCGTTCAGTCCTGACAAGTATGGACTCTCTCTAAAGTCTGCGTAATGGTCCCATCACAATGAAGTTCTCTCTACACTTGGTTCTGCACATGGGCACTTCCTGCCATCCACAGCAGCAAGTGACAGCCCCTGGGTGTCATGCTAATAATCTTTGACTGGCTTGAACTAAATACGGCCATGAAGTGATTGACCTGAACATGCCAGATTATTGATTGGGCTGGAAATGCCCGAGCCATCATTTTCTTGGAGTAGTCACTGCTTTTGTCTTGATCCCATCCACAGCTGTCACACCGTGGAGAGCCATTGAAAGAGTCCACCATTTGCATCCTTCGTATATCTATGCTACTCTGCTTAAAATAAAAATGCCACCACTTGAAAGACTGAGTTGTTGATTCTCTTGCTCTCTCTTTTTTTTTTTGTTCTAATTATCTCATTAAAAGCCAAGGGTTTGGGTTGAGTGGAGGGAGACACATAGAATCTATAAACTTGCTTTATGGGTATATTTAATTTGGGGAAAATAATGAAAATAAAATTTGTTTCAATATGTTCTCTGTATTGTATCAATATATCACACAGCTCATGGCTGGAGTCACATTTGCTGTCAGGGTACTTGGGTTCTTTTGTTGTTGTTTTGTTTAGTTGTCGTTGTGGTTCTCTGTTGAATTAACAATTTGCAGCAGTAAATGAAACTGGCACAAAAAGCAGGTGTTATTAAAACTGGGCAAGAAGAGGACAATACAACATCATCCCTCTTTAAAGGCCAATACGCGTAGGGCTGAAACGACTCTGGAACCCATGGGGAATAGGAAAATACAGCATAAAGCAAATGGCTTCCAGTGACACATAAACAAAAGGCAAATGACTAATATATTTACATGTAACATGTGGTGTATTCATTGCACACCATGGTGACAGAATTGTTTATTTCATTTATAATTTATACAACAAAACCTTATTAAATGTGTAACTAGTTTGCCAGATGATAATATACATGGGAGATGAGGCTTCCATTATACAGTGTCAGTAGCAACAAAAGGTTTGCATCTCTGAGTTAATTTCTCCCAGTTCTTCCCTTCCTGCGGTGCACTCTCGGAATGGAATCCTGCATCTCTTCAGCAACAGTAACACCATGGTAGGAAGATAGCTACGGATTCTGGAGCAGAGAATTCACTGGCAAAAGACAACCACATTGGTGTTTCCTAGAATACTAAGGAACACCACATTGGTGTTTCCTAGAATAATAAAAATATTAAGGATACACAGAGTGGAACCTCAAGGTAATTTCAGAGATTCTAGGGAGAATTTTCTCTGGTCAAACAGCATTCTGTGACAAGCCAACAGCACTCGAATTTGGGATGAGGCCAGAGATTACTCAAGACCCGAGAAAAAGGTTGAACGACTTCACTTTGTCACCTTCCTTCAACTGAACAATCAGGCTAACACCTTTATGTCAGCTCCAGAAGCTACTTCAGACAGGGACATATGATTGGAGGCCCACACAGATTGGGGGAGTCATCAGCCCCCAGACACTACTCTGGCAGGGATTTGTTTGTTTATTTTGCTTTCAATTCTGTAGCAGAAGAGCCTTTTCTGTACCTATTTGCTTTGTATATGAATACCTAACTCAGTTGTTATTCTTCTGGTTCCTTTCAAACTAAGAAAAGAACACCTCCTCTTGGGGGAACCTTCCTCCTATTTGGTGAGGATAAAATCGTTGTAGGATGTTCGCGGTGTGCACATATGAGTGACGGTGGATAGGTAGGGTGTGTTGGGTGGGGGGATGAAAGTGAGGTGATGGAGAAATGCTTTTAAACAATAAAATGTATTTTACTTTCAAGCTCGGAGCTGTCAGGCTTCATTTCAAATAATGCACCCTGACAGTTCATAGCTACTCTTAAAACCGGGCTGAAGCTTCTGCACTTGCAAACTAGTGTGATAAAACATGAAAATACTTTATTCAGGTAAAGTGGAAATAGCTGTGCGGTTTGGTTAAGTTACACAGAAACCCTTTTCTCTCTAAATTAATGTACTGTGTCGATGCCTTGCCTGTGACGCTCCTGCTGTCCACTTAGTGAAAGTCCTTTCCGTAAGAACTGTGTCTTAAGGCCTCAGAGCATTAGTCAGCGCTGCAAACCCACAGCTGGAGAACTTTGGATGCTTAAAATGGACATCTGAGTACATGAATCTTGGTGCTGCCCGTCATAAGTGAGATGTGCAAAGAACACGAGTTTCTTCTGCTTCTTCTTATTGGCTGGAAATGAGGAAAACGTTGTTGGTTTTCATTTATTTTACTTTATTTTTTATCTAGTTTTCTTTATACTGGTTCCATGATCTCGCACGTGGGTGTTGCGGAAGCTGGCCAGTGTTAATCAGGCACACAACAGTAGAATGTGAAACAAAAGCGAAGCCATGTGTTATCAGTGTTGAGGTTCGCCTTGTAGCAAAGTCAATGCTAGCATCCAAGATGGGAGTAAGGTGCACAGCCTGTGCTCTCACAAAGTCACTGTTCATTGAGGTGGCTGTTGGTTACTCGTGGGAAACAGCCACAGAAAGTCAAATCCAGATGTGGAATCAGACTACAGTTGATAAACAGAAAACCTGAGGAACTGTTGTGCTAAGATCATCAGTTAGGTGGGACATGCCTTCTTCTCACTGGAGGTCTTAAGTTGGGAGCATTACAAATAGGGAGTCAGGGCATTGTGGGTTGAATTATGCCTTTCTTCTACCCACCAATGTATTGAAATCTTAACCCATTACCTGTAAAGTAGCTGCATTTGGAGATAAGATATTTAAAGAGATAAAAGAAATGGCTCCTGGTCTGTAGCCTGCAATCTTTTAAAGAAAAAAAATGAGGACAAGAGAATTTGTACAAGCAAATTCAAATAAAGGTATAATCAGGCTACCCATAAGCCCAGGAGTGAGAGACCTCAAAAGAACAAATGTTACTGTTACTTTTAGCTAATATTGTTCTCTAGACTGGGAGGAGCTGAGTCAAAACGGCTAAGCCACAGTGTATGGTGTGTTGTTATGGCTGTGCTGATAAACTAGTAAAGAGAGCTAGGCTGGCAGGATAAATGACAGCTGTGTGAGGGGAACTGAGGAATACCCATTCTTTTCGGATAATTCCATAGATCTGCAAAAGGCTAGTGTTGAAGTTAATTTAAATCACAAATGAACAACTTGTTGGATCCTACTGTCTTTTAACTTTTTGAACATCAGAACACGGTTCCTGGAAAATTAGTGTAGTCAATATGCTTAAAAACACTACGTCTTCTCTCTTTCTCCTAGCAAGCCAAAGACTATTAGCATGCAAGCAATGTTTGCTGATATTAAAGAGAGCACGCTAATTTTATTAAATCTAGCATTTCCCATTTTAAAATTAGAGAGTTAAACTTATTGAAACATCTTCTACAATCCAGCACAACAAGGATTTATTAAGTATTGCATTGCTTTCTTATCTGTTAGCGTTGGTGCTCCCATCTGTATTGCTAAGTGAAAATAGAAGTCTCTTTTGCTAATAAAGTATCAGTATTTGTATTAGTTTCTTAAGGCATTAACCTTTGTAACTCTCAACTGTGGTTAGCATGCCCCACCCTGACCTGTCATCTTAATCATAATTCAAAGTTCTTTTTAAGTTTTGGCTTCTTCATGTAAACATCCTCTTATTTTTTTTTCTCCCTATTCTTTCTCACTGTAGGCCATCACCCATCCCTCATTGTGAACACTGGAACAAAGTTGAAAGAACCTCATGAAAGAGTAAGTCCTTGGTCTTCTATTGATGAATTTTATTTCTCTTTGTCTCCCCATTGGAAGACTCTAGAAGGTATAAGGCTCATTGAGCTTGAATTTTTGGCACAGAACAGAATGTCTGACATAGTGAGTAATTCCCAAATTAAGGGCAGACCAATGAATCAAGCCCTGATTATTGGCTGACCTTCTGGTATTATACTCCCTGGCCACACAACATTGTCTAACTTTTAAAATCAATTACAGTAATGGAATAAAAATGCCTTTCAATGGAATGTTGTCAAAAAAGGTTCCAAGTGATTGAAAATATTAAATCAGAAAGCACTATTCTGAAGCCTTTAAAGATGATAGTGATATAGTAACCCATATTTATTTCATTCCCACTATGAGCCTACCTCTTGTTAAATGCTTTCTTTGACTACATTAAATTTCTGTAGAACCGTGATTGCTGTGAGTCTTCTGTAGCATTCCTTTTCAAGCAAGAGCTGAAACACTACTCAATTTTCATCAATGAATAAAGAAATGAAAATAGGTGGTCTATGTATGCAATGGAAATATATTTAGCCATAAAGAAAAATCAAGTCATGATATATGCAAGAGAGCTGGTAGAAATCACCATATTAAGCAAAATAACACAGACTCAGAAAGGCAAACACCATGTATTTCTCATTTTCAGAACTTTTAATTTCTGTATATGTAAGTGTGTGTGTTTGTATATGTGTGTGTCCTTCTCTCTGTTTATCTGTCATGTCTGTATAATCCTGAAAATTGAAGAGCAAGTCAGTAGCTGTCCTTAAGTGGTAGGGAAGAAAATAAAAAGCAATGGAATAAAGCTATTATGAAAACAGAAGAATAACTTGAGGGACAGATACTAGTAAGAGGAGCATGGGAACATGAGGGAGTAATGAGCTGAGTAAGAGCAAAGTACTGCCAATGAAACTCATTGCTTTCTAACTGAAAGGTAAAGTAATGATTAAAACTAAAACGAACCAAACATAGATGCTGCTTTTGTCACTACCCCTGTGATAAAGTGATATGCAAATCAACTTCAAGGGAAAATAATTAGTATGAGCTCATGGCTTTCATCCACAGTTGGTTGGCCCCATCAACCCCATGGGCTTGTATTGATGTGAATCCATGACAAAGAGGGCAAAGGAGAGAAAGACTTCTCCCCTCATGATAGTCATATGGAAAGACTGAGAGAGAAAGAGAGAGGGAGAGGGCACATTGTAAGATAAACCCTAGAAACACAGCCACAGTGACACACTTTCTCCAACTAGGTTCTGTCTTCTGGAATCCCAGTTAACCAATTAGTGGATTAATCCATTGATGAAGTTAGTACTCTCGTTATCCAGTCTTCTCCCAAATAGCAATACTTTGACATATGAATGTTTTGAAAGGACATTTCATTTTTAAACCACAACATGGCTCATTCTCTAATATTAATGCCCTTGACCAGACTGACTGCTATTACTTTAGTCAGTTTCTCCAGATTTACTTTCCATGAACATATCTTTTTCCAGAATCTACAAGATCATCTGAGAGTGCCTTGCTTCTTTACGTTCTTTTTAAAGTATTTTTTTCATTGATTGGCATATCAGGAAAAATCTTAGTATTAATCAAATTATGCAAGTACCTAGATTATTTTTGATGGGTTAAAGAGTGAAGAACAAGTTCATGATCCTTAGCAGACTGTGGTCAGTGGAGAAAATGCTGTGGTAGTCATTGCCCTTAAAAGAAAGGGAGGAGAATGATTGCTCTGCTCCTGGTGTCTCTAGGAAATGAATCAGCAGATATCAAAATAATAATCTACACAGTGTTTTAGAAATAGAAACCACGTTCAAGAGACATGCTCAAGGGTTTGCCACAGTGATGCTATTCATGCTTTGAGTCTGCACTAGTGAGAAAAAGAGCTTCCCACGAATCCCTCTGGGTAGTTCAGAAAGTAAATCCTGTAGGGTATGGTTCATGATAGTCAAAACATAGAATCGATCCTCTACTAGAATTAACAACAGGATGAGGCTCTGACAGATGTAGTAGAATTCCTGCTGAGTCCAGAGGTGAAAGAAGATACAGGAAACAGGGCATGGAGCTTGTGAAAACAGCTCAGCAGAAACAGGCAAATGTCAGTTCCCGAGCATTACTGCTGACCTTGCCTCTGGGAAAATCACACCACACAATCTACTAGGATAGGAATATGTGGTGTCGGTTTGACGTGGCAAAATTTTCCTTCCATTGGGTTCAGTAGAAAAATTATGTCAAAGTAATTATTTAAAGTTACAATACAAGAAAAAAAAACTACAGACTTTTGTCCATTGACCACAGACCTTCACCACAGAAAAGCCATTACATGATCCTGTGCATTGTAAAGGAAGCAGTGAGAGGCTTAGCTATGAATGATGCAAATGCACCCAGAGAAGTTTCTGCATCCAGTAACCGTTCACTTTTCTTTCCATGCAGATATAGTCAGCAGAGCATAGCAAAGATGAGAAGTCATGAAAATGCACAAATGACGGTTCATCCACAAAATAAGAATTATGTCTTCCAAAATTGGTGTAGGTTTGTATTTGAGTTTTGGGGGAATAGTTTTCAAACAAGGAGAATGTATTTGAATAAGCCCCAAATCAACACTTTCTTTTCTAATCAATGTGATTATAATATAACCATTGTGATTATAATATAAATCTGTTTTTATCTGTATGCGTGGCCTTTCTGGTTGTGATAAAATAGCTTAAAGAAGCAAGTTAAGAAAGGAAGTTTATTTCAGCAGGGGTATGTGGGAGGATTCAGGGAGAGACATAGATGGGGAGAAACAGAGACATACAGAGAGAAAGTGTGGGAGGGAGGCCACTTGCTTGGTTCCCGGTCACCCAGCTAGCTTAGACCCAAAATAATCACACAGAAACTGTATTAATTAAAATATTGCTTGGCCTATTTGTTCTAGCTTCTTATTGGCTAACTCTTATATAACCAGCAAAGTTTCAGCATGTCTATCTCTAGCAATTCCACGGATTCTCTCTGACTTTGTGTTCTTACTCCCAGCAGTAAGTTCCATCTTCCCTGCCTAACTAAGTTCTGCACTATCAGCAGGCTAAGGCAGTTTCTTTATTCATTAACCAATAAAAGCAATAAAAGCAAGGACCTCCCACATCCTTTCCCCTTTTCTGTTTAAACAAAAAGGAAGGCTTTAACATAGTAAATGAGATTAAGAGAGACAGAGACATACAGAAAGAGACTGTGGAGAGAGACGTAGATGGAGAGGGATAGAGACATACAGAGAGACAGAGGTCCATAGAGAGAAAGAGATTAAGAGAGACAGAGATAGACTGAGAAGGGAGAGATGGAGACAGAGACTGAGAGAGGCAGAGGCCATGCAAGTTTAGAAAGTAGGGCTGTCTGGTCCCTAACTCATATCTCCTTAGAACAACCCATGTTCTCCCTATAGACCTCATATCCTAAAGTTTCCATAGCCTTCCAAAACAGTGACATCAGCTGGGGTCAGGTAAGCCTGAGTGCTGCATTAGCATTTAAACAATGATATCCCCTAACTTTCTCCTAACACTCTAGAGCTCCACCATCCTCAATGGCTAGAATAATGGTCAGCACACATTAAGGACTAATCAAATAGTAGGGGAAGTTTTTCTGTATATGTGTTGCTTTTATTAGTTAATGAGTAAGGCTGTTTTGGCCAGTGGATTAGCAGAATAGAGCTAGGCAAAAAACTAAACTGAATAGTGGGAGAAAAAAGGCAGAGTCAATGGGATGCCATGTAGCTATCATAGGAGACAGATAGATGTGCTAGAACCTCACTGGTAAACCATGAGGCTTGTGGTAAAATATAAAATAATAAAAATGGGTTAATTTAAGATATAAGAGTTAGCTAGAAATATGTTTAAACTATTGACCAAACAGTACTGCAATTAATACAGTTTCTGTGTGATTATTTCAGATCTGGGAGGCCAGGAAACAAATAAACAGCCTCTGACTACAATCAAATATGCTTTTGAAGGCATACAAGATTGTAGAATTTGTTTTTAAAAATATTCTTGACAGAATTTCTTTGCTGGACAGGAATTTGGGCTGATCACTGTGGTGATATTCTGTTTGTATTTTAATAAAGCTTGCCTGAAGTTCAGAAAGTAAAATAGCTACACTGATCAGCCTTACAGACCAGGCAGTGGTGACACACACCTTTAATCCCAGTAACCACACTAGTTTGCCATAGAAATAAGGTGTTAGTGGTGCATGCCTTTAATCCTAGACCTAGAGAGGAATATAAGACAGGAGGAGACAGCTGTCACACACAGTCTCATTCTGACGATTCCTAAAGGCAGGATCACCATTTAGGATAGAAGTAGACGTAAGAGCCAGTGGCTGTCTGTTTTGTTTTTCTGACCTTCAGGCAAGCTTTATTTACTATAAAAACAAATGAAATATCAGTACAGATCACTTTAAGAGAGAAACCCAAAAGGTGAAAATCACTTAGTTTTAATTTTAATTTATTATTTTAAAGAAAATTCTAATGTGTTACTCATTATATATGTGATGCTGTGTTATATAAGGATATTTTCATACATGCATTCCCTGTGCATTGAGCTTGTTGCTCACATATTCTCCAAACATGCTTTTTCTCCTCCTCTTCCCATGAATCCTCCCTTTTGATAGTTTCATGTCTACTCTCATGTCTTATAGACATACTTGGTTTTATACATCTATTTATAACCTAGGAACCACAACTGAGAAAATATATTTTATGAGACTGGCTTAATTCACCTAATGTGATTGATTGTCCTATGTTATCTACGTTTTCCTGCAATGACATAACTTTGTCTTCCTCGTGACTACAATACCCCATTGTTTCACATTTTCTTTATCCATCCCTCTGTTAGTGGACACACGGGATGGTGCTACAGCTGTTGTTGTGAATAGTGCTGCCGCGCACACTGATGTGCAGACGTCTCTGCATATCTTGACTTGGAATGTTCAAGGTAAACTTCTAGGACTGGTACTGCTGGCCATTTGCAAATCCCAGACCAGTTTGCCCTTCTCACTTCCTCCACATCTTTTCCAGCATTTGTTCCCTTAATGGTTAAGATTCCATCTGGGGTGAGATGTAATCGTAAGTCTCATTTCTCTGATGTTTAGCAAGGTAGAATAGTTTTTGTGTGCTTGCTGGTCATTATAATTCATTTTTAAAGAACTGTGTGTTTATTACTTAGGCTGTTTGATTTCTTGCTATTTAGTTTTTGTAATTATCTGTATATTCTAGATAAAAATCCTCTGTTAGACAAGTAGTTGTCTGAGATTGTACTCCATTTTATAATCTGGACCTTTACTGAATTAGCTAAATGGAAGTCTTTTAATTTCATAAGGTCCTATTTGCCAGTTGCTGGTATTATGAACCTCTTTTCTTGCATCATCAGTGGGTTAGTGCATTGTGATGGTTGTTATTGGCACTATCATTTGCTTAAAAGCACTTCATTTGCTAAGTATATTCTATATTTTTGGAAATACTTTAAAGGAAATCATATATGATTTTAATAGTCCCCTTGTGAGACAAAAGTTATTCTTTCTATTTTGTTGCTTTTATTCCAGAATGGTGAAATCTTAATAACTTGCTTTCTTCTCAGGTCAAATTTTGTGTGACCCAAGATTGCAACTCTATTTTTTCTGGTTCTAATAAAATGATGCCACTTAAGAGCAATATACATGGTCAAAGACAGGACAAATAGGGTACAGAAATCAAGATTTGGGAAGGAAAACAATAAAAGCTAGTGCTGAGATTTTGAATTGTGCCAACATACAGCAATCATATCTTCTGGAATCGTTATGTATAAAAATAGAGGCTTACTCCATATACTGTTACTGGTACGCATGTTTCCAGGACTGACTGTTAGGTATTGGATAAGCAATTGGTGTGCTTCTTCCCTGGGAAGCCTATTTCTCCTGCTCTCAGCATTCCTTAGTTGCCTGTAGTTCTTTGTTCAGAGCCAAAGCCTCATGGGCTTGCCCTCATCCACTTTGACATTTTGTCCATTGTCATCCGTGTACAGCTCATGTTCGGGTAGCCATATTGCTGATACTTTATGGCGTTAGAATTTGACATCGTTAGGGAACACAATCTCACAGCAAACTCCCTGATCTTTGGCTCTTACCAATCTTTCCATCCTCTCTTCTGCTTTGTTCTCTGAGCCTGAGGTCCGGAAGTGATTTATAAAGGTATGCATATGCATTTATGTGTACAATAATAATTATTATGAAAAAAGAGGCCAAGAATTTGAAAAAGAGCAACGAGGCGATATGGGAAAAGTTGAAGGGAGGAAGGAGAAGGGAGAAATATGGCAGCATGTTATCTAAAAAAATAAGAATATGAATAAAAACGTAGAGGCTTTGATGAAAACTGAGTGATTTACACCAGGCAATGTGTGATTGTTATTATATAAAAATAAACGTGTTCTCATCTTCGTTAGATTCTGCATTGGAATGAGGCAGCTAAACTAAAAGATAACTATATTTATAATTAAAGTTGAAAATACGCTTTTGTGGTGTAACTTATCACACAGAAGCTGTACCTACTATTTACTTGAGTTTGTAGGTAAGTATGCACCCTTGAAACCTTTATATGTCATAAACACAGCTGCGACTTCCTAAACTTTCATCCCATTCTCTTTTTATTACAGCCAATGTTTGCTACAGGAACACTTAGCACAATCGCCACCCTCTTAAATGACTAGCCCCAGTAAAAGGAAGATTGCCAGGTTTTAGTTAAAGGATAATAAGCTTCAGATGTATCAGACGAACGAGTCTTCGAGATCTGCCCCATGGAAGGGTACCCATAGTTAACGACACTAGATCATATACTTTTATCAAAAAGTAGATTTTTTATGTTAAATCTGTAAGGATATAAAGGCAACAATCAGTCCAGAGCTCTATAGGGAAAAACAATGTATTCTGAGGCTTCTTAGGAGTTCATCACGGGCAGTGATAACACTCTTATTACTTTGAGAATTCCTGAAACCCACCTGCTGTTCTCATGACCCCCTGTTATCAGACTTCCTAGCTAGTTATAACCCCTGCTCAGGTCCTTTAGCTAGAGATGATGCCTGGACATCTTAAAGTGTATGTTTGTCATGGATTTAATGGCATATTAATGCAGCAATTGCTTCCTTATCTCCACAGGTACATAACCTCAGATACTAAGGCCTTACAGTATGACGGCATGATGTCAAAGGGCTCCTTCTATGGTCTGTCCCTGAGAAGACGGAAAATCAAGTTAAACTATCTGTGTACTCAATAAAGATTAATTTCTTCATGCTACTGCCTATTATTTCTACACAGTTAATAAGATAGGATTCCTTCCCCTAAGCTATCATACTTACTAATGCTTTTCAATCGTTCTCTCTGTAGTTTTGCCCAAGTTGCTTTCTCAAAAATATATCTGATGATGCAATTCAGGGAATTGGATACAATTGCACATAAAGCATAAACTCAAGATCAAGTTTCCTTTCTGTTAGGGGTGGGTCAGAGTCTCATACTACTTCCAAGGCTACCTGGAGTTCACTTAGTGAAGTGTGGACTCCTGATCTTCCCTGCCTCCATCTCTTAACTTTTGAGTTTACAAGTGTGTTCCACTACACTTAAGAAAGCAGCCAGTATTTCTCCACTAAATATGATGTTAGTTGTATCTCTTTCTACAGAGCATTGAACCTTTGGCCTTGCCGTACAGTGACCCTGACTTCTAACCTTTCCCTTGATAATTCTCTTACAAGTCCAGATAACAAAAGATTGTTTCCACAGCTGGCAGATTCAAGAGTACAACAACTTAGAAAAAAAAAATCCAAGCATCAAAGAATGCTCCATTTTGTTGTTGTTGTTGTTGTTAAAACTTGTAAATCACAGATTCAATTTCTCTGTCTTTATGTAGCTAGTTTGCTCATAGCAAGTCATATTGAACTAACATCTAGAAAGATCATGTGGAATGGGTTGTAGTAATTTATAAAAACATGCTTGTGGATGATAAAGAATCTAGACTCTAAAATATTTTTTGCCTGTAAATAAAAGTTTATTATGCAAGTATTAGAGAATTGTAGTTTTCTCTCATTTTTTTTTTAACATCTGTAAGCCAAGGATTTCTTTATGAGGAAAAGCATTTCCGCCTGTATCCTATAGACACAACGATCTCCTCATGCAGCTGAGCTTCAAGGAAATGGTTTGAGCATGTAATAGGAGAGCTAAGAATTAAGTGATACTGACTTCTAGAAATCCTTTGTATGTTACATTCTCCTGTTCCTTCAGGCAAACCCACATTGAGTTTCTACATGAAGCATTGGCAAGAATTCTCAGGCAAGCCTGGGCATTGCCTATGTTATGGCATTCTCTTCTTTGGATTCACCAACACTTATATTTGAGAGTTGCAGGAGTCAGAGGTAGTTGTTCTCTTGAATAGGAATGATTTACCTCTACTCGGCTCTTCATTTCCATTTTGCCTGATTTTCAAAGTTCACCTCCTTGTCCCTTGCTCCTGAGGTGCATCTCTGGTGGAGTGTCTTGTGTAACACTTCCTTTGTTTGAATCTGCTCAGCTTGTGCTTCAATCTTGGCTCCCTGTCTCTGCCTGATTCCTTGACCACAGAGCGTTACTTCCTGGAACATTTTTGGGGGAAATTATTCATCCTCAAATAGATTTTCTTTTAGACATTTATCTGTGATATTCTGTTTCATCACTTACTTCAAAACTTAGAGCTGGAAAGTAATTATTGCCTAACATTGAACTGAGTCCTAAATATTTTGTGTATCTCATGGCTGTGTTAGTTAAAATTCCTAAAAAGTAGACTCTTTTGGTGAACGCACTAGTAAGAATTTCATTTGGTATTGCACAGCCATTTGTGCTCCTTCCTGGGGAGGACTATTTCTCCCGCTCTCAGCGTTCCATAGTTGCCTGTGGTTCTTTGCTGAAGCTGAGGCCTCCTGGGATTCCCCCCACTCCACTTGGGCATGTGTGTTGTTATTGTTTGGGTCCATTTCATGTGTAGACAGTCAGGTTGAAAAAAAGAGGGTAGGAATTTAGAAAAGAACAAGGAGGAATATCTAGGAGAGTTTGAAGGGAGGACAGGGAAGGGAGAAATGCAATTATATTATCATATCAAAAAATAAAAGAAATAATAGAAAAAATTGCCAGTAAACGTTCAAAGCCTCTCAAGATTTAATTTTAATTTTCGCTCTAAATGTGAAGAAAAAAATAATGTAGTATTGATTTTGAACCGTTTTCTTTCTTCTTGAATGGATGAAAGATGTTGGGATAGTGTGGTTTTGCCCCTTGGTGAATGGAATAGCGCGAGATAATGTTTGTCTCCAACTATTCACATTTTAGGCAAATTTTATAGTTTTTTTCCTCATTGAGCTAGATTTATAGGGCTGTTTTTTTTTCCAAGTCATGCATCCTCTTATTAAGAGAAAGAATTGTGTTTTATGCCCAGGTGTATCTGATAATAGCACCAAAGAAGCCTGTACTGTACAGGCAAGAATTTACCTTCTGCACAGACATCTTGAGCCCCTCCCTGTAGCACAGATGGATGCTAGGTCTAGGTTAGCACCGTTCACTACAGATCCTCCATTCTTCACTGCCAGTCACCACCATATTCTTCTTTTGTAGCCTGATAATAACTTTTATTTAGTTCTGCTGCCAAGGTTCTTCCAGCTGTCATTTTAAAACAAATCAACTTATTCACTGAACAATATATCTTGTTGGAATGTACAAAATTAAAAGCTAGCCTTTAATGTACATGATACTCTATTTTGATACACGAAGTTATCATCTATCCATATGGAGAGACAATAGATTTTCCCTTTACTTTGACCCTTTGGTACTCAGGAGACTGTCAGAGGAGATTGCATAATATGACACCAAGTCTCTAGATCATTAGCACTAAATCCAATCTAGGATAATAATGGTCTCAAGTGGTTATGTCGTGGCTATCCAATGCCTTACAAGAAGCACATTTGTATTGTGCTAGATTTCCAGGAACTTATCTACAGCAGTTTCTAAATCTACTGTTTCTTAGAAGGATGTTTCCCCCAGTTCATAGATATATAGAAAGTATTTCCTCCAGCAGATCTTGGAATACATGGAAAACCTTGAATTACTTCTCCAGATGTGAGAGAATATGATAACACAAGGAAGTGCTGAGTTTACTTGCCAAAATACTATGTGGTGAAAAGGAACAACATTTTCATCGTATAAAGCCCACAAAGACAGTTTGGGGATCTGCCCTGTAGCTATGCATTTCTTCGACTTGTTTAAGAAAAGGGACTGGTAAGGTGGAGCCTATCTGTAAACAGGACGATGAAGCCACATCCTGCATGTTATGGACCGGGATTCTAGTCAGACTGCTGGGTATACTTCTTGCCTACATTAGTGGGCAAGGCATGTAATCTCTGCCTGTTAGATCCCATGCTCTAATAAAGCTGTTGTGGAATTTGCATGAGCTGGCCTCTGTGAAAGACTTAGGATGGTATCCAGCACACGTAAGCATCAGTTATCACTACTATTAGATCAAATACAGAGACTTATACTTCATAATCCATGCAAATATGCTCCTGAGTCCATAATTTTTCAGTTCACTTCAGTGAACTAGGAAAATCTACTGTGTTTATTTGACGTTGGAGTACCAGGTCCTCAGCAAGTTGATGGGGATACAAACAGGAAAAACACATAATCATTATCTTTAAGGGTTTCATGATTTAAGAAGGCAGATATGCTCCAAAATATTCTCAAATACTGTGTTATGTATGTGATTAGAATTGTCAAACTGTCATGAACACACACAAACACACTCACATATGATGGAATAACCCTCCCTGAGAGTATTACTCAAAGAAAGACACATTCAACCGGCTATTGAATGGAGAGTAGAAATGTATCATTCAACAGTCAGGACCTGGAGACGGACTTCATTCAACCGGCTATGGAATGGAAAGTAGAAATGTATCATTCAACAGTCAGGACCTGGAGACGGACTTCATTTTTGGATGATAAACGATCTGTATTTCACCTTATCCAGTGCATAGATTTTACCAAATTAGTGTTATTGTTTTTTAATCAAGCATATTTCCTGTAAAAGGCTAGTCTTAATGAAGAGGGAGGAAGAGAAAGGGCAATGATGGAAAATTAAAAGAAGAGGAAAAAGAAAAGAGCCTAACTTCCCCAAAGGTAAAGTTAAGTACACAAAGGTAAAATGATTTCCTGTGTCATTTCCTAATAAAAAGGCAACAGTGTCCCAGAGGCTTGTTTTAGTCAGTTAGTAGGACACACGGAAGCCGAGGAAGGAGCTGGGCCCTGCTGTTATGAATGGAAGAACTTTATTTGGAGGTAGATTCCTCCAAGGAGACGTTGCTATTTTAGCTGATGTCTGCATGGCATCCGGATCTGTCCCTCAATAGGCAATGCACTGACATTTCAACCGCAGTTCGCCCAGTTCTGCCTCCCCGGCCGTTGGGGAAATTCATCTAAAGCTGCAAAAAGGACCAGAAATGTTTGCATCGCATTAATAAACGGGAAACCGAGGAAGCTGCCAACTGGCAGCCGAGTGTATTTTGGTGGTTTGATAAGGCTACTAAAGAGTTTATGATGTGACAGATGTTTCGGTACACTATTGTGAAATGAATAGATTATGAGAAGTAATTAGATGTACATTGGAATCAATGCTGTTATCATCGAGGCCTTCGGGCGGTGCGGTAGATGAGAGTCTTGGCAGCAGGTGGTCCAATGGCTCTGAGACAGGAAGACACACCGCGGGAGACTGAGTGACAGGTTTCCCAGATCCAGGGGGTGAGAGATCTGAGCTGGGGCTTGCATTTGTAATCTTTACTCATGTATAAATAATAACAACTCCGCCATTGACTTCATATGCTATGTCATCGCCCCTGTCACCTCTCACAGACACAGTGCTGGTCTCAGCCACACGGTTATTCTCCATCTTGCTCTTCTCAAATATGCATATGCACGTCGATTGGAGCTGACAGCTCTATCTTTTTTTTTTTTTGAAGGAAGATTTTTATAGCTAATCATCAGATGATTACATTTATTTTTAATGCCTGGCATTGAGCCGCCATTGTACAAAACTTCCTATAGGTTTCAGATCAGAGCCTGCAAAGTACTTTAACTGCCTTTCATCCGGAAGTCAACTTCTCTCTGGCTCAACGACTCACATTTAAAGGGACACATTGGCTTCTCCGCTCTGTAAAATCCCTTTGCAGGAGACTTGGCAGGGTCACCCTCCATGCTTGCAGCAACCATATGGAGCCTGCTGCTTTCAAGAGGAGGTTTGCTTTCTGCCAGTATCCAGGGTCAGCTATGGGCACACTGGGGAATGCTGAAGTTTCCAACGACAGAATGAAGAGGGAGGAAAGAAATGGGTGATTAGAGGGAATTAAGTGACGGATTCTCTGTGTACATCTGCTACCCCTAGGAAGAAGAAATAGCTGGTAAAAACCATGGAGTAGTCCTTACATGTTTAAAATAGCCGTGGTGTTCACACAAAAAGGAAGACTGCTTTCTGGAATGATAAAATAATTTATAGAATTCCAATAATTAAGAGTTATCTCTTTTAAGTACTATAAGTATAAGTAGTATGCTTTTGGAGCACTATACACAGCATATGTACAAGTTTATAGACTTCTTACGTATCTACCAGTGTAATTGAATAAATCTTGTATTCATTCTATCAATGAATAAATCTTGTATTATAAACCTTCATTATATCTCTATCAGTTACTGCTGTGGGTATATACTTAGATGC
This sequence comes from Microtus ochrogaster, assembly GCF_000317375.1. Lineage (NCBI taxonomy): Eukaryota > Metazoa > Chordata > Mammalia > Rodentia > Cricetidae > Microtus > Microtus ochrogaster. The sequence continues at coordinate 10,697,925 of NW_004949100.1, read as the reverse complement.
TCATGTTACAAAAAGCCCTCAATTTTCCCCATCTCTCTGTCTCTCTCTCTCTGTATGTAAATACACACATGAGTGCTTATATTGTCCCTGTGTGCCTTTCATGAGACGCTACATGTCTGATTATGGATGGTTTGATATTAGTACATATTGTGTTTTAAACTTCATAATCAGAGGAAAAAATAAGCATAATTTGATGAAATAATATAGAGTTATACCAAAGAAAATACCCCTTAATTATAATGCTCTTATATTACCTCATGGTCTAGCTATATACCCAGGTATAGGGTTATTATCTAACTAGTGATCATTCTTATTTATTATTATTTCTATTACTATTATTATTATTAAGGTTATTATACTAACTAGTGATATTAACTAGCATATTTTGGCATAACCAGCAGTTAAAAAACCCATTCTGAAATGTTTAATATTTTCTTACTGCTTAATAACAAGCTAGTTAAAAATATACAAAGGACACATTTCACAAGCCAGATGTTAAGAGAAGCATGCTGAACACCTAACTGCATGAAACAGTAAACTCCTGTTTTTCAAAGATCTTTCTACCAACAGATGTGTATGAGGATCCCCAGTGAAAACTGCGAGATCCCATGATTCTGCTAGAGCCATGGCTGTTCAATCCAAACTTCCTGGGAGGGCAACAAAGCTCAACCCTTCATAGATAACAGGACCTTGTGAAATGGGCACGGAGAATAACCAGAAGAGGACAGCTGTGCATTTAGCCTGTCCCCGAATGAGCATGAACTCCCAGTTACGTTTCCCACTTAGGGCATCGCTTGAGGAATAGTCTGCTAAGAGCACAGCAGGTGTGGCCACTTGAGCCTCACAATAACAGCTTCAGGGGTGTTAGAGGGTGGATTCTGTGCTTATCTTCACGTTATGAGGTAGAAAACTAGGGTTTGGGTAGGTTAGGAAAATCGCCTAAAAATCACAAAAGACGTATTTAAACTCTAGACTTTAAAGTATTTGATCCCAGAGTTGATGTGGTCCTTTGAGTCTCTTTTGTTGTTATTATTGTTGTTTGTTTGTCTTTATTTTTTTTTCTAAGACTTAAAGTTTGTCTTTGACAAAAGATGGAGGGGTTATTCACATGAAAATTCATTTACTCCATTATCTAATAACTCAGGAACTCATTACGAATGTAGGTATTTGCACAAGACTTGCACATGAAGGGACCCACAGTTCATCATAGATGAGGGACTGGCCCATGAGGCCCCATCCTTCCCTGAGACACTATTTGTAGTTAAGGGTTGTTGGGGAAAGTGTCATTTTCTTCAGTGGTGTAGGCTCTGATAAATTGTTCCTGTTCTAATAAATAATTCCCCACCTGTACACAGGGAAGAAAGTCTAACAACCCCCCCCCACACACACACACAGAGAGAGAGAGAGAGAGAGAGAGAGAGAGAGAGAGAGATCATGATATAGGAGAGAGAGTTATAGGGAAGAAAGGTTTACGTTGGAGAGGGAGGGAGATCAGAGAGGAGTGCAGTGGGTGTGAAAATGATGAAAATTCATTATATAAATTATGAAACTGTCAAAAAGTAAAATGTAGCACCAAAAATCAATTACAAAAAGCAAGTCTGTACAATTCACAACCTAGAGAACCTAGACAACAAAGAGGATGCTAAAAGAGATATACGTGGATCTAATCTACATGGGAAGTAGAAAAAGACAAGATCTCCTGAGTAAACTGGGAGAATGGGGATCATGGGAGAGGGTTGAAGAGGAGAGGAGAGGTAGGGAGGGGAGCAGAAAAAAATGTAGAGCTCAATAAAAACAATAAAAATTATAAAAACAAGGCTGCATAACATGTGTGTTTCTGAGTCAGAATTCTTGATTTCCTTTGTTCATAGTATCTGTACGATTCAGGCTGGATTCTTCATATGATAAGCTGTGACTGGCAAATTCTGTCACCTTTATCATAGCCATTAAATTAATAACAATGTTTACAAATGATTGACTGAAAGTTTCTCGTCTAAGAAGCTTCTTGCAATGAACAGCAAATAACATCAGTTATGGTAAAACTCATAACTGATTCACATGCAGAGAACAAGTAACTATAGAGTGCTCAGCTTCAAATGGGGTAACTATATTCCACCCTCCCCCACAAGACTCAGGGAGGATTGCAGAAGTTGGAGCAGACATACTATAAGACTGAGAGTTTCTGGAAGTCCACTGCTAAATTGCATTTTCTGGACATAACATGAAAGATAAACTCATGAATACCCTGCAGCTCTGGTTAACTACACAAACTTGGGCCTTCAACATTTTAAAATAGAAAGGTTATGATTAATAGTGACCGGGAGAAAAGTGTCACTTTCTTCACTGGGGTAACCTCTGATAAGCTGCTCACACTTCAGTAAATAATGTCCCCCTCTCATGATCCCTACTTAAATCCAGAAGGTCACACTCACCCCCATGCTCACGAAGGTAACCCTATTTAAATCCAAATCACATACACACACACAATGACATATAATTGGCAGGGGACTTGTTGGGAAGATGAAGGGTTCCACCATGAAAAGTAGTTGGATGAGGATGAAATTTTATCATACACTGCCAAGAAACTGTCAAAGAATAAAAAGTAAACTGAAAATGAGAAAGAAATGCCAAGAATGTTGTCTTGAGACAGACCTGACTGTTGGAAAGTTTTAGCTCTCTTGTCTCTAGTCCTGTTCATATTTAGATCAGAATTTGATGTTGGACCTTTGGAAAAAAGGAAATAGGTAACTTGACGTCCAAATTCACTTGGAGAAGGAAGCATGAAGGAATACATAAACAAACAACAACAAAAACAAACTTTAAAATATGCTACAACCCTCTGTAAGAAAAACAACAACAACAAAACTGTTATATTGACCTGTGAGAGAAAAACAGAAATAGACCCAAGCTCATGAGAAATTTAGTGCATAATAGAGGTAATAGCTAAGGTCATTTGAACAAAGCTGAGTACATACTTCTAAATATAGTAAGAACAATGAGCTCCATATCTATTAATACTTGTAAAGTAAAAGCAGGCATAGAAATACCAGAAAATTATGGTTGGATTCTCCTTTTGCACAGTTACAGGAAAATATTTTTAAATTATAATTTAAAATTCCAGAAACAAGAAGGGGAAAGACTAATTTGGCTGTGTAAGGTTCTTGCATTTTTCTCTCAAGACAAAGTCAAGTCAGAAGACAATAACAACATAGGAAGAAAACATTTTTTTTGTTTTGTTTTGTTTTCTTTATATTTTAAACATTTTATTCATTCTATATACCAACTATATTTTCTCCTCCCTCCCCTTATCCCACTTCTCCTACTTTATCGTACCCCCTATCTGTTCCTCAGAGAAGGGAAGGTCTCCCATGGGAAGTCCTAAGTAACAAAGCTGGCATACTGAGTTGAGGCAGGACCAAGTCTTTTCCATCTCACCTGCCCCTGCAGCAAGGCTCAGTAAGGTTTCCCTCTACAGGAAAGAAAACATTTAACCTAAGTAAGCCACAAAGATTTAATAACTCCTGCTAGAATTTTTAAAAACTGAAAATCAATAATCAGATGTCACGCTATGAAGTAAAAAGTGCTGGTAGGTAGAAGATCAGTTGAATAAACTATGATTCATGTATATAATAATTCTACCCAATCCTGTGAAAATTTAGATAGAAATGAATGTCAAAAACCAGGTTTGACAAAACTCATACATTCCTGGGTAGGAGTGTGAGGATTAGAATTATTAGGAAAAAGGAACAGAGATATAAGAGAAATACGAGACAGAAACATAGGACAGCATCAGGAGGGATATTCAGGATAAACAGGAGTGTTTCTTTGGGAGAAATGAGTATGATTATGATAGGACATCTGGGTAATTCTTGAGAAAATTGTGATGAAAAGAGGGCCGAGCACTCCCCCCACTCAGTTTCCTAGTTCATCTTGTCCTGTCTTCTCATGCTATGCAAAGGCCAGGCCCAACTGTGCACTTGACTACCAACAACTGGAGATAAAGAAATCTCATTTCTGTATAAAGTTATTTAGGATCAGATGTTTTGTTGCAGTCAAAACAAAGAAACCAGCACACTAAAATTTCATTTGCATTAAAAATTAACTACAAAGAAGAGTGAGTCTTTAGAAGTTAAAATAACTGTATTGTAATTTAATAGCAAAGCTATGACAAAGAGAATAAGACAACTGGCCGACATCTTATTGCTATCTTTCCAGCAAGCTCCATCTAGGCAAACTTCCTCTTAATGGATACCTTTTGTATGGAAAGCTTACCAAAAGTACTATCTTTAGAGTCTTTACACTTATTTCATTATAACTTCACTTTTGTTTCTAATACTTGATTTCTATTAAACCAAATTTCATTTATTTCCCAGGCAGCTGTGTGCTATCATGTTACAGAGATGAATTTCAGCATTACTGCCAAGCCCTTCTTCAATGGTTGGTCGCCATACTGTTTCTGACATCCTGTAGCCCAGTGTGTGTGCTAGGGATCTCCAGGGTGGAATCTTACCCCACTGCATTTTATCAACTAGATTTTGTAACATCACAGCAGCCCGTTAAAATCTGTAAGATTCTCAAGCTATCACCAAGCCTAGGTGCTGTCTGGCCATCCATAAATGTATTGAGTAAACCTCTATCTGTGTCTGAGATACAGACAAGAAAGTTGAACAGAACTGAGTGCCTTCTGGATTGATATCAATTATTAAGCTGGTGCTCTTTCACTGAACACATTATAGCTGACCCGACTCACGTAGCACAGCCCTGTATTCTGCCAGCTGGGCTCCATTTTGTTCACTGGGATACAAGGCGGAAGGTATCAAGCAATATTTCGAAGCTTAGTCCCATCTATGAATTGTGTTCTACATTTGTTGTTTGGCTGAGAAAAGTGTCTCTAGTGGTCTCTCTTATCACAGAGGTCAATTGAAGTCTGGCTCCATTTGTGCTCTGGCTGGCTTAGGGCTGATCACTGAAAAACTGCCAACATGTCATTGTAAGTGGCATCTAGAGGAACAGGAAATAACAACTAGCCAACAAGGTATTGTCTGTCATAATTTCAGTCCACAAACGAAAGTGGTGGATGAAGTTACAGCATCCTTTATATAGAGGAATCTCTCAGCATTCTCAGCTAAGAAATACAAGCCGGATTAAGATAAGCCTATTAATGTGGTTTAAATGGATGTATTTATATCAGTGCTCAAGAGAAAAGGAGAGAGGGTCAAGGCCACCACTGTCTATACTGTTCAATGCCTACTTTACATAGTAATTCTAGTCAATCTAAAGTAGCAGCTACTATGACTTCATGAGTACTTTGCACTACCTTGCAATATGGTGAAAGCCAACAAGATCATCTTGAGTTACTTATACTAGCTTTCTTTGAAGCTCTGAGCTCCAATCCAAACATAGGTGCTTTAGATTTCTAGGTAGTGTTGCCACATATAGAAGCAATGTTTTGCAATGTCAGATCTGGATGCTGTTCATTTTACCGACACCAGATATTGAGTTTGGAGATAATTAAGTCTTTTGCTTAAAAAAAAATCTTCATAATATTCAAGTTTAGAAAAACCTAGTGAAGGAACTCATAATCAAAGAGATCTATCACTCCGAGGGAGTGGGTTGGGCAGGCCGGGTGAGGGAGGTGGGTTGGGCAGGCCGGGTGAGGGAGGTGGGTTGGAGGCAGAATGGAGAGGGAGGGTAGCAAAAGAGACATCTTTGTGGGGGCATTCGGAGTTAGGGAGAAAACTGGTACCAGGAAAACTCCCGGGTATCCACAAGGACGACCCCAACTAAGACTCCTAGCAATAGTGGAGAGGGTGCCTGGACTGGCCATCTACTGTAAGCACATTGGTGACTTCCCTGATTGCCATCAGAGATTCTCTATCCAGGAACTGATGGAAACAGAAGGCAGAGATCCACAGATAAGCACTGCACTGAGCTCCAGGGTCCGCTCGTGAGATCTCATGGACACTGGACCAACAGATAGGGAGCCGGCCTGTTACCAACCTAGTCCCTCTGCATGTGTGTGACAATGGTTTATGTTGGTCTTAGCAAGGCTTCTAAGAGCGGGAGTAGGATATCTCCCTGGGGCTTAGTTGGCTTTTGGTAACCCGTTCCCCATACTGGATCACCTGGCCCCGCCTCGTAAAGGGGAGGAGATGGTCCTACCTCAACTTGATGGACTATGGTTTGTGCAAGACCACAGAAGGCCCCTAGTTTCTGAATGGAGATGGAGGAGGAGGATGGGGAGGGTGGGTAAATGGGAAAGAGGGGAAACTGGAGGAGAGGAGGGAGGCAAAACTGGTTGATATGTAAATGAAAAAAAATGTCATTAATAGAAAACCTAGACAACCTTGGTAATGCAAGCCTTTGATCTCAGCTATTCGCAAGGCTAAGGTGAGAAAATGGCAAGTTCAAAGCTAGTCTGGGATTCAGCCTATCCCAAGCTTGCCTGGGCAACTTTGGAAAACCTTGTCTCAAAGCAAACCGAGGACAGGACACTTCACTTTAGAAACACTGTTGAATGTAGTAGAAGAAAGTGTTAGAAGAAGAAAAACAGAAGCTACAAAGAGTTATTATTCAGAAGACATAAATATACCACGACTCAATTTAAAAACATTGAAATCTCAGCAAATCAGCAATGGTGACAATATGAACTGGTACCAGCTTTCTGAAGAGCAAGTTTGATTACAGTTCAAAGGTTACACCTTTGATCCAGAAGTTCTGTTTCTGGTAATCTGGTTGGGGACACAATATTGTAAATAAATCAAACAAAATAATGAAAGAAATAATGCTAGAATGACTTAGAAATATGGTCACCAATATCCAGGAAAATCATTAACCAAAGCTAAGTGTTTGATGATACAACAAAAGTTAAATTATTCTGAGAAACAAAGTATTACATGGAAGCCTCTCATTTACAAGATTAGTACAAACATTCATTTTATGTATCAGTGTTTTATTTATAAAATAAGAAAATAATATACACAAGAAGGAAGCCTATGTGTATGTATATACATATGTACATAGACCATGTAAAACAAAAAAGATATATATATATATATATATATATATATATATATATTTCCTGTTGTGACACTTGGAGTAGTTTGAATGAGAAATGTTTCAGGCTTAAGTAGGTCCAGGGTGGTGTCTGCATTTGGTGAAGTTGAAGAACCCTGAGAAGGTGGAGCCTTGGTGGGGGAAGGAAATCACTGGGGACAGACTTGGAGCATTTACAACTTCACCCCACTTTCAGTTCACTGTCTCTGCTTCTTGTTTGTGGTTGACGACAGGATTCTTCAACTCCCTGCTTTGGTTTCAGATGCCATGCTGTCCATCATTGTGAACTCTTCCTCTAGAACCATAAACCAAATTAATCTCATTCTTTCTATAAATGTGTTGGACTTTTATTATAGCAACAGGAAAGTAACTAAATTTATTGTTTAACACAATTATCCAGAAAATTCCTTTGACCAACTGTGGTTGAAATTTATTTGTCAATATTTTAGAATAAGAAGAAAAATTTTGCTTTCTAAGATAAATAGCAAAATGGCCAGCCTGAATTTTAATCACTGTATGAATTTTCTGTTCTCTAATAGAACCCGAGTAAGAAATCTATTTTCAGAACTCTTGCAGTATTGATTTCCAGCTTTGCTAAATACTTGAGGCCATATATCTACATTTGTTTTTAAAATATTTTATAATTCAAATATATCTACCAAATGTCTCATGTCACCCAAACTAAAGTACAAATTAATAAGAATACCATGTAGTCTAACAGAAAAAGTGAGTTTCAGAAGAAGTATGAAATTCTTATAAATGTATACAACCAGTCCTTTTGCACTCAAAAAAATAAAAGTAACAGTAAGGCACAAGAAGCAATGTTGGTAAAAATGCCTCTCACATTTGCAAAGCAATATGGTAAGAATAGAAACTTCCATATGCTGAAAAGACAGAATATACTTTAGCTATTGCCATGGAAAGAACATGGTCTTCAAGAATGGAATATTGCTATAAAATGATAATAATACTTCCATGTAGTGGGAGGCCTTGTGGTTTTTGACACAAGGAGGCTACTCATTTTTTTTTGTAATATTGTGGTCTTCATTACTGCTCTTAGTTTCAATGACTCAATGAAAGGTCTCCCAGGACTTCCAAAGTTCTTCTGCACATAGGAACATGTATTAAAATTCACAAGGAAAAAAGGGCCAAGAGTGGAAGAATCAGGCAAAACTTTACAACTGTGTTTTCTTTGTAAAATCACATGGGCAACATTTATTCCTCCCAGAAACAAAAGGTGACAACATCAGGGAAGCCCAGTGGGTCTTAGCATCCAGTATTGTCAATGGCGGTCACTCCAAAGACCCCAGAGCTCCCTCACAACTCCCAGACTACATCCAGGAACTCATGAAAACCCAGTGCTGCAGATCTTTAAAATGAACTGTGCGAACTTTAAAATCATCTGGGTGAACTCTTTCATGCACAGCTTTATTATGTTTTGTTCTGTAAAATATACCACCAATAATATGCTTCAATAATGGAGGTTATCGTACTAGCAGAAATGAGCAGCATTTATCGTAAAGGAAGCTGGACACTGGAAAGACAGAGAAGGGATATGAAGATTATCAGACTGATAATCAAGGAGGTGGAATTCTTCGTTAACAGTCTGTTTTCAGCTAAGACTAACTGATTTGAGGGCATGAGCATATCTTCTTTACAAAAGCAAGGGGGTAATTTCTGATACTAAAGTATCTTAATATGTCAAAGATTGAAGGATAACTAATAATCTGGAAGCATGCCAAAGTTTACCAGATTGATCAGAATTGCCAAGATTTAAAATTTCCCACACAACTCTCAGAATTTTCCGGGAAGAAATGAGAAGCAGACTACCCTTTTAATCCCCCTCTGAACCTCTGAACATCCATCCTTGTAGACGCTAAAGAGCTACTATTCTTGCTAAAGTGCTCCACGTAATCTGACCGAAGATATAAGTAAGTATATAAAACTAATAAACTTAAATGAACATGTAATCAAAATATCCTTCATACCTGATTATTTAGCAATGGAAACTTATTTTCCTAACAGTAAACGTGGAGAGTGGCAATTTTCGAAACCCTATTTAAAAGATTCTCAGTTCATTTATGTATCAAGTGTGGGTGTTGAGGATTGCTGTAACTCTTATGAAACATTGAGTAAAACTTAAATTTTACTTTAGAAAATTTTGTGTTTATTATATTATTCTACCTTTGTTGAAGATGAAACCCATGGTATTTACACTATGATTCTGTGTTAGTTTGACTGAAAGCAGTCTTTTCCCTCTCTTCACCGTGCAGAAGCAACGGAACTCAACTGTTCTTGAGGGAAACCCACACCTCATCAGCTCCTTTTTATTCATCTGACAGCCTCAGCTGCCAGTGTAGGTGATACATATGACGTGAGTGACTAAAGAATTAACACGCTATCCTGAGGTAACGGTGCTTCGTGCTCCAATGACAGGAGCCATATCCGTAGCAAGTTCTGTCACTTTCTCTTTTTTTGTTAGGGCTTATCTTATTAACTTACATTTCTCATCTGTGAGTGTGTGTCATGTGTCCCCTCAGAAGCCTAAAATGGGAATCAGATTTCCTGAAACTGGAGCTACAGGCAGTTGTGAGATCCTGAAATGGATTCGGGGACCTGAGCTCTGTCCCTGTAGAAGAGCAACAAGCAGGCTTAGTTCCTGGCCCATCTCTCCAGTCCTTCTGTTACTTTCTTTATAGAACTTTAAGTGGCCGTTGAAAATAACTCTGGGTAGCAAGGCCATGCTAGGAGTATGCTCACCTTTATTTGGATAGCTACTTCCTAAGATGATTGTCTTCTTCGGCAAACACAATGCAATTGAATGAAAACCCCACACCCCTGTAAAAGTTCTCCTTTTTACTTTTCTCCACACGTAAACCTTTTATGACTGAAGCAGTAAGTGTACATGACTGTTAGCATCCTGCCGTAACGACGTTTGTTTGTCTTCAAAGGCCAATGTTCATCCAGAAGTTATCTGAATTTCTCTTCACCTTGTGAAGACCGTTTTCTGTGTAATTAAGGCTGCCTATAGCCAAACAAACATCTCACTGAGTCTTGTGGGGATTAATAAGCATGATTTTCCAATAGTGTTGGGATTAGTGGAAGTTTCTGGAGAGCTGGTCTTAAGCTTGATAATGAAAATGTTGGAGTGTAACTGGATTACAATATCAAATGACCCCAGAGAATAAAGAAAAACCACACAACCCTGAGCTACACGCCCTGTCAGGGCTATGGTAGCCATAGTCCAAACCATACCATTGTGCTGAAAAATAAAAATAAAATCAATATCAATGTAAACATTTTTATTTAATTTTTGTGGATAATATGTCCCTAGAGTTCCCAGGCATAAGATTATAGAACATGATTGAAAAAGCTGGACAGCTTGGTCCAGCTCGCACACAGCTCAGTTTAAAGTGCTATGACCCCAATCCTCTTGTAGATGCAATATCCTTATAAAAAAATTTATCTTTGTAAACCCATGTATTGCATAATTAATTCTGAGTATTTACTGATCTATTCCCACACTGTTAAATTTTTTGAAGGGGAAAGGGATTTAATTAACATGCTGTAAATGCTACAACTGAATGATTAAAAAATGACTGTCTTTTAAAGTGTACTTGAAGCTCTAAAGCGATAATAAAGTTATGAGCCATATGCCTGGAACCAATGGATTTTGTTTCACCTTTGACTCGAGATTTTTTTAAAAGGGGGGGGGGAAGAAGGAGGCCCGAGGTTTCGGTCACACTGTATTTAATCCAATTTGCTTTGGGTTTAATCTCCAAAACAAGGCTGGTCTGCTAATTCCCAATTATAATGGCACATGTAATCAGAGTCCTCATTAACAAAGACTGACTATATTGTCTATTAGGAATGAAAATTTGAAATGCAAATTCAGCAAATCAAAACATTAAATGAGCTGCTACCCAAGATGCAGGGAGCTCCCGCCAGGGCAGACCATGCTGACTAACACCTGCCCTGGATTTTCCCTCCAGCTTCGGTTGCCTTCAGTTCCAGTCTTTGCCTCCTAATTGACCTGCTTATGATCTTTGCAACAATTAACATATGCTTATTAGTAATGGCTGGTTAAAGATTTCAACTGCTGTGGTTTACAAAGTCTAATAGAGATGACACACGCCAGGAAAGACAGAGGGAAAGCTGACCAGCAAAGACACACGGAGGATAGAGTGGATGTACTCAAAACGCAGGGCTGTTGGCAGAGTCTGAAATTGAAACCAGCACTAACGGGTACTAGGAACCAACGCATATGAATGCAGGCGTCTTCAGTTCTGAGAAAGGAAGCACACAGTCAATCTGTCTGTCTTCTGAACAGGTCATGCTTAACACAGCTGTTGGAACAGGGGGATGGAGGCCTCAAAGTGCTCTCCTAACTGGGAGAAATGGTGGGTGACATTGGTTTTGAATCTGAAATCATGACTTCTTTCCTTAAAAAATGATTACTATGAAATGAAAAAAAATTGGTATATGACAAGTTTTTTACTTAAATTGTTATAAGGTGATGATATTTTTCAAAATTATGTTCAAAACTTATAGTTCTAGTCCTCAAATACCCACCACTGTGGTTTCTAGCTAGTTCCTTGATATTTTATAGTGTTGGTCTGTTGGGGGCTTCTTTTCTGATTCTAACCATGGTTTTTGACATAAGAGACACTCCATCTCCTCCAGGGTAGAATTTTTTAAATTCCGAATGATAACTTGAACATTTACAAATATCCATTTTTCTCTTCTCTTATTAATTAGGAATCAGTAGTTCGGTTTTTCAAAACTCACTGGGCTTGGCTCGGGCGTTGGTGGACCACATTTGTATTTAGATCACTGTTCACTGTTTTTATTTGTAACATGAAATGGAAGACTGCCTTGCATCTTAGGGGAACTTGGAGCATTACTCAACAAGGGGACTGTAGATATGTGGAAAAGCATTGTATTACCAGAGAACAGAGCAAACTCAGGACCTTCAGATATCACAATCTACTAGCTCTTATTAATTTTACAGGATGCATGCATATGAGTGGTATAACACATTTCCCGCTAATGGTCTCACTGGGCTAAAATTAAAATGTTTGTATGGTTACTAGACTCTTGGATTTAAGATTTTTATTATTATTATTATATCAATTCTTGTTAGCAAGATTTTTCTTTTTTTCCATGTAAGATTCAAATTTCCAGAGCTGGAGAAATAAAATCAGAGGTTAAGAACACTAATACTCTTGCAGATGACTTAGGTTTGGTTCCCTGACCCTACATAGACAGTCTCCAGTGTCTGTAAATCCAGATCCCTTTCCCGGGCTTTTCAGGCCCCAAACACACATGAGACACATATGCATACATGTGGAAAAACACTCACACACATAAAATAAAAATTAATCAGTTTTGAAAAAACACCTCAGACTCCAGATTTTTTTCCTGACTGTTAGCCATAGTTTTCTCTCATACCAATTTGTCCAGAGCCTTCCCCGCTTCGAGCCAGCAATAGTTCATTGAGTCCCTGTAGTTCTTTATACTTCTGACCTCCACATCTGCAGCTGGCTGAAGGAAACTTGTCTTCAAAGTATTTAGCTGATTAAATCCCATTAAGCCAGAATGTGTCTTGTTTTAAGGTTACTTCTCTCTGAGACCTCACGCAGCTCATGTGGGTTCCTATGAGCCATTTCACTTCTCCCCATTCAATAACCCACAATAACCATCCAAATCACACTCACCATAAAACCTTGCTCACATTCTTGGTTCCGGATGTCTTCTACTGATTTAGGTGTGGCCACCATATCATGTCTTAGGTGGAGTTTCTATTGCTGCCATGACACACCATGACCAAAATGCAAGTTGGAGAGAAGAGGGTTTATTTGATTTACACTTCAGCATTGCTGTTCAAAGAAGGAAGTCAGGACAGGAGCTCAAACAGGGAGGAATCCTGGAGGCAGGAGCTGATGCAGAGGCTATGAGGGGAGCGCTTACTGGCTTGCTTCCCATGGCTTGTTCAGCCCACCTTCTTACAGAAACCAGGACCAGCAATCCAGGGATGGCACAACCCACCATGGGTTGGACCCTTCCCCATTGATAACTAAATGAGAAAATGCCTTCTATTCGGTTCTCAAGCAGGCATTACTCAGCGAGGCTCCTTCCTCTGATGACTCTAGCTTGTGTCATATTAACACAGAAAACCACCCACTACATCTGGTCATCTAATGTTCACCTAACAATCCTTTCTCAATCTTGACTACACATCGGTGTTCATTGGAGCTACCCCTCTAGTTCCATTCTCCAGATGTTCTGATATGGATGTCCTAAGGTTACACACTGTGAAATCTCCCCTAAGTACTTTTAATTTCAGCCAAAGATGACATGTGGTCTTGTAAGAATAGGCGAAGTATCCAGACAATGAAAATATTAGCATCCATTCAGGAAGGATGCTCCTGTGTTTTCTCCAACTTTACACAAGGAGCCTCCAGCATCTCAGTCATTCTGGACTTCTCTGGACTTCTCTAATTCCCTTTGTTATTTTTGCTTTGTATGTTCAATCATCCATATCCTGCCAGATCAGCATTCCTTTCCTCCTCACATCGGCACTTAGTTCATTTCCACTCAGCATTTAGAGCTCATTCCAATAAAAATTTTTTGGAGAAATATTTACTTGCTCTTACAGGTAGCTGTGTCAGAGGAGCAGCAAGTGACATTTGACTTCAGGGGATGAGCCCACAAGAATTCAAGGCACTGATGGGTGATTCTTAGGCAAGGTTTGGAGGGCTTTGGTTCTAGACTGTTTCTTGCTACTGCTCTGCCTTTACATGTTTGCTGCTGCCATTTTTTTTTTCTGGTACCTGGCATGGTTTGAATGGGTGTGGGGGAATCCCCACTGCCTTTAATGTAGTCTGATTACCTCATGGAAAAGCCCTGTTTTACTGGGCATTTTACCGGTGGATTTTTATGAAGCTGATTTTCTCATGAACTGGACTGTTTAAAGTGTTGCTTCTGCCCCTCATGAAGCAGGGGCTGGAGAGGACAGAAAATAAGAGCAAGGAAGTGTCACAGAGCTAGGACATATGAGTTTTCCTTGAGGTGCCGTATAGACTATGGCTTAGGTCAATGATAAAGGAAAAGAATCATGTTCCAGGTGTTAGATCAAGTTCTTCTGGATATTTAGAAAAGTGCTCATGTGTTTCAGTGTGCATCATAGCTTCAAAACAAAGTTTTAAACAATGACTTAGGTTTGGTTAGGATGTTCTTGTTAACAATTTTGAGGAATAAACTCTTGGGGGAGCAATTTAAAGTTTAGAAAGGAACACTCTTAATAATTGTTTGAGGGACAGTTTGAGATTAGGGAACAGAAACAATGACAGCCTGGCTATTGCTGGCTGAGATGGGTTTGTGATCAAAGATGATGATTCCTTGTTCCCATACCTGCCCTCAGTTTTCTGATACAAAAAACAAAAAACAAAAAAACCTGTTGACGAATTGGTATGCACCCTGACGATTTAAGGTAGAACTGAGTGTTTTTCTTTTTCTTTTTCTTTTTTTTTTGAACTGACTGTTTTTCATATATAAAAGTTTAGATTTGTGATTTTTTTAGATTTTTATAAGATTGCCTTTTAAAGTATTGATTAGAATGTATCACATTGTATTTTTCATATTGCTTGAAAGATTTTGCTGGGGTATATAAGCTGTAAAGAAAAAATTAAGAGTGTATCGAAGGGATATATCTGGATAGAGGTAAAAAAATGAAATAAATGAGAGAGAGACTTGATACCCAAAAGATCTGTGTGTGTGTGTGTGTGTGTGTGTGTGTTTGCCCTTGTTCACTGGCCCCAGAGAATTAAGTTCTACTCCGTCAGCTAGAAAATCAAGTTGAGTATTAGTCCACCAACTCTGGCTCTCCCTCAACTCCTGAGCTCCTAAAGCTCTTCCTCACAGCTGCACTCCATGTATTTCTTCATAACAGCAAGTTCATCTTTGCGTGATTCATAATCCCACAAAAGGTACAGGGTCTGAGCCTGGATGCTAAACATCCTGTGTCAAAGTCTTGACGTTACTGCATCTAATGGCTAAATATTGACATCTTATTGAACATCCCTGTCCCATAGACCACAGGTGTGTAAAATGGAGATGATAGATGTATTATTGAGCTGTTGGGAGGATGGTGAGGCTAACACAAGAGAATAATTAGAATGGTGACCGCCACGCAGTATGCACTATAATGCATTCATGTTTAGCTTTAAACATCCTTCTAGAAATACAGGAAAAACATCCAAGTCTGTGTTTTCTTGTCTATACTTTATTTCTAATGATTTGCATGCATTATAGAGTAGAAAGGGGGCTGGAGAGGTGACTCTGCCGTTAAAGGCTAGGCTCACAATCAAAACATAAGAAACACAATGGAGTGCAGTATAAAGAAAGTCATATGCAATGTACGTGAACAGCACAGACTTTATGTTTCAGTTGCACAACCTTGTCTTGATGGATTCTTTTATTAATGCCCACTGAAGGCATTTGTTTTTCAGGGTCCACATTCCACTTTTGTTTTTATGTTTTATTTTATTTTTTTAAAACAATGTTTTTTTCATTTTACAAACCAATTTCAGTTCTCATTCCCTCCCTTCCCTCCCTTCCTCCTGCTCCATCCCTCGGGAGTCTACAAAGCCTGGCACATCACTTTGAGGCAGGACCAAGCTCCTCCACCCCACCAGTCATATCTAGGCTGAGCAAGGTTTCTGTCCTTGGGCTCTAAAAGTCAGTTCATGCGCTAGCAATAAATCCTGGTCCCACTGCCAGCAGCTTCACAGACCTCCCAAGCCACACAACTGTCACCCACAGTCAGAGGGCCGAGTTTGGGCCTGTGTAGGATACCCTCCAATCTGTCGGGAGTCAGTGAGCTCCCACTAGCTCAGGTTAGCTGTTTCTCTGGGTCTTACCATCATGGTCTTGACCCCTTTGTTATTCAAGACCATGAGGGGTTAAACGCATGATTTTTAAATTTTAACAACTACAAATGACTACATTTTCCTTCACTGAAGATGTTTTCAAATTTTTAACTGAATATCTAAAATATAATTTGACCTTTTTTTGATATCCAACATATTGAGTGAGATAAGATGCAATGGTTTAACTGTAAAATTGTGTGAACTATATAATTTAGAAACTGAATGATTAGAAATTTATAGTCCCATGTTAGTATTTGGGAAATATTGAGTAATAATAGCACCAGTATAAAGTTTAGTGTGTCCCAATATACTTCATAAAACTAATAAACCATTAAGCATCTACCTGAGAGCTCCTACCTCCTAACTTTTAATTTAAATAGATTTTATGATTAATTTATGAATGTTCAAAATATTATGAAATCTAAAGGAGAAATGCAACTCATAAATCAATGCGTTCTGGATTGCCGGTTTAATTTCCATATTGATTTAATGCCCAGGCTGCTAGTGTCTACTAAAATGCATAAAGCCTAGTCATCCCTGGATAATGGGTCAGATGGGTAAGAGAAGAATTAAAGCCAAACAACTTCTGAATATTCTCCATAGTAGAAAAACTAAATGTATTGATAAATGATGATTTAATTTTGATTTCTACCCCACTCACATATTTTTTTTGCTATTCTATGTTTCCCTTCATTGTAGTTGTTGTTGTAATACAGTAAGTAGGGGTGAATTTGACCTCCTGATAAAAAATGTAGCACATATGGGTTCTGAACATTTATGTGTGAAGGAATATATTGTTGTGGAATATTACTTTAAGATGTATTACGTTTGTTTTAATTCTGTGAAGCTGTGTTACTTTGCCTGTCTACAACACCTGCTTGAACTAATAAAGAGCTAAACAAGCAATAGCAAAGCAGAAGAAAGGACAGGTAAGGCTGGCAGGCAGAGAGGGTAAAGAAGAGGAGGAGGAGACGATCAAGGAGCAAAAAAAAAAAAAAAAAAAGAGGACACAAGGGGGTCAGCCACCCAGTCACCCAGCCAGCCACAGAAGTAAGAAAAGGAAAAAAGACCAGAGGCAAAAGGTAGACAGAAGCAGTTAAAAAAAAAAAAAACTGGCCAGAAATGAGCAAAGGAAGGCTTGGCATTCATAAGTAAGAATAAGACTTGTGTAATTTATTTGGGAGCTGGGTGGTGGGTCCTCAAAGAAGTGTAAAGAGTCAAACAAGGAAGAGTAAGACAAAATAGTTAAAATATACTAAACTTTTAATTACAAAATTGCAACTTTGGTAGTCACTAGACTTGGGAATTGCCATTAAGCAGAAAACTTTGAAGTTATTAAAATAAATTTAATTTCTATTGGTAGTATTAAGATTGATTCTAGCTGATGTTATGCTCAAGTTTTCAGTGAATTAAATTTAAAATTCTTTTAAGAAAGAAAATAGCACAAAAAACCTAATAAAGAGCAGATAATCTGGGATTAAAGGGACCTCTACTATGTAAGAGCTATTGTCCTTTGCAACAGTTACAGTGTGAACTATTGCATGTAAAGTACTTTCTATTTCTCCAAGCATAAGCTTTTGTAAATCTTGGTTACATTTTAATAATGACAATATACAGAGCAATATAATTCAAAGCTTTTATAAATGATAATACTTACTCAAAACATTTTACAGCTTTTACCTCATTATTTGATTTCACTTTTAAAAATTAAATTGTGTGTGTGTGTATGTGGTATTGTGTGTATGTGTGTGTGGTGTTGTGTGGTACATACATGTGAGTTGGAAACCTGGACACTCACATTTTAGGTTAAACTAGTATACGAGTGCTTGTGGTCACTCAGCCTGCGGTTTCCAAATGCTAGAATTACACAGGAATGGCTAGAATAATACATGGGAGTCAGGGATTCAAGTTCATGTCCTCATGCTTGCACACTGACACAGTAAAGTCATACACACTTCATATCATCACCTGTGTGCTGCTTATCTGGTCAAATAAAAGCCCTGTTAAATAGATGCTAGCTCAATTTTTTTTCAGATGAATACATTTAATTATGCATATTAAATGACCTGATCAAAGCTGTAGAGGTATAAAATGGAAGTCCTGTTGCTACTCTCTGCCTCCTTCCCTTGGGCATCTTGATGGCTAACCCACATATTTCCTTCAGTCTGTGATGTGCCCTGGATGATGGCTGTAGTATTCTGCATATACTCTCTGACAAGCCCTTTTCCTTTGTTTGTGCACTGCTGTACCTACCAATCATGAGATAAGTTTTTTAACTGTGCGATGATTGGCTCTCAAACCTTTTAAATTAACTGTGCCTGTCAATATTGGTGCATTACTCAACTGTCTAAATATCACTAAAAATAGAATGTGACAAAATGCAAGTAAATTGTCTCCATGAACACCAAGTTAAATCTTTTATTAACAAACACTTATGTTATGGGTAAGTGAAACAAAAATGCAAACATAAAACAAAAAAAATATTTATACTTATATGGCATGTAGACCATTCAGCTGTTTTAAAGAATCACAATAGGATACAAAATGAAACAAGCATCCAGCAGCAGATTTGTGCTCAAGGAGAGGAAGAAGTGCTACACCTGAGGAAGATGAATTAATGAGAAGCCTTCATAGACCCTACCCGTCCTGTCTAAAATACTTTCTTTACTTAATGCTAAGCCTGAAATGCACTACAGACTTGTAAAGGCTGGAAGAACAACATGAGCAGTTAACAATTTTAAAGGAAGGCACCTCGCATATAAGCCTCCATTTTTGTGGCTTAGTGGGCAGATCCTTAGTCATAGATGGAAGAAAATAATGAGACATCCATCATCCCTGCTGAGGCTTAAGGAATACCATATAAGAGAGGACGGGAAGAATACGAGAACTGGAAGAAGTCATTCCGTTCAGCAATTTCCTTAGACTTGCAACATTTGGGGAGAGAGGATTGTTAAAACTCAGGAAGCAAACCAAACTTGCAGGGTTCAGAAAGTAAACAACTCAAAAGTCTCAGGAAATTCCAAAAATGTACAAGATTCATAGGGGGTACCCTCTAAGGTATTTCAATTACATGAAATTGAAATCTACAAATAAGAAATAGCTTATAAAGGATTTTTCCCCCCCTCGGGTTCCCAGAAAATTATATCTTGGCAAAAACCCAAGTTTGGGCCCTGAAAAGCTGAACATTGACTGCATTCTAATCATTTAGGATTTTGCATTTGCAGAAACATGAGGCAAAAGATAAATATTTTTATTCTTTTTAATAAATTCATTTATTTTACATCCCAGCTGTGTTTTCTCCTCCCATGTCTCCTCCTAGTTACACCCTCACCTACCCTCTGCCCTCCCATCCACCTCTTCTCCATTTATTGTTGTGAGAGGCTGTCTTACATAGGGTTTCTATTACTGTGAAGAGACACCATTACCATGGCAACTCTTATAAAGAAAAAAACAATCAATTGGAGCAGGTTACATTTACAGAGATTTAGTCCATTATCATCATGGCATGACAGGGTAGTATGCAGTCAGTCATGTTGCTAGAGAAGGAATTTAGTGTCTTACATCTTGACCTACAGGCAACAGGAAGTGATCTGACATACTGGGTGTAGCTTGAGCAACGGAAACTTGAAAGCCCACCCTGCAGTGACACACTTCCTCCAAAAGACCACACCCACTCCAACAAACCCATATCTCGGAATATTGTCACTTTCTATGAGCTTATGGGGACTAATTATATTCCAATTACCATAGGAAGTAAATAAAAGAATGTCTTTTATTAATTAAAAATTAATTAAAATTAAAAGTATGTCTTATTTATTGCTACTAATGCTATATTTTTAAACTTTTATGCTTTGCTGGTATTTTGAATTCTGGGGAAAGTTCACAGAGTCTGAACTCACACGTAACTGGTCAAGGCATAGGCTCCTGTGGGGGTTTTCCTACATATTACTTATGTTTCTGGTCTAGTTTTTTCTTTATAGTAGATACAATGACATTGGCCCCATGGTGCTAAAAAAGATATAAGTAAGCTTATTCATATGATATGTCAAATAAAATGATCAACATAAGATGACTGCTCATCATTTCAAAAGTACTATTGCTAAGTTTTGGATTCACAGATGAATGAAGATATGTGGCAGGGATGTACTTGCCCATGTATAACTGTTCTGTGATAATGATGGGTGATCTCTTTCTTCTCCAAGTAGTTTCTCCAAGAACTATACTGATTAGTACAGAATGTGAACTCTGTAAAGGTTTTCTGATTTACTTAATAAAATACCAGAAGAAAATTAATATTGAATATTAGTCATGCATAATAGGTTTATCATTTTGCCAGAAATTAGATAGCAATACTAAAAATAGATGAACTAGATACCCAGAATGGAATGATTGATCTCAGTCAGGATCTAATAGTGTTTCTCTCTGCAAACACGTAAACAGAGAGGGACAAGGCTATTATTATTGACTTCTATTGTTGGCTTTATATGTAGAAATTTAACTGAAAATACAACTTTGAAGTCATGTTCAAATCAGGAGAAAACAGGACATTTGGACATTCAAATTTAATCCGGCCCTATGAGCATCAGCTGTGAGGTATCCAGTGTGAGATGCCCACATCACACGAGACCCAATTATTGAGCATTCGGGAATTGGGATTATCAAATCTTAGGGTCAAGTTCAATTAAGCCACACATTGGAAGATACGACTGACTTTGCCAAGAAGAGAGAAGATGAAAAGCAGCCAAATTATGTGTCAATGAATATATGCACCTATACTATTGTCCATGTGGAGTCTTTGACAATTATGAATAATACAAATGAAACTTGTTTCTGAAAGCTTCCTTTCCAAAATCGTACTTCTGTTTTTTTATTTACACATAAAAGAGTGCAGCTATTTCTTGGTCCTTTTGTACCTACTTTTTAAGATCATCATTTTTTTTTATTGTTTCTCAGTTTCACACATTTATACAATGAATTTTATAATTTTCAGTGCCTGGTCCCCTCTTCTATCTCTTTCCCACTGAAAAACATCTTCTCACCAAAACCTCCTCATACTTTTATGCCTTTCTTTGTGTGTGATCCCCCACATTAACATGTCATCCTGAATAGTCAGTATTTTATGTTATGGTGTCATCATTAACTGCTTATGGATTTCTAAGATTTTCTCTGTCCTTTATTCTTACATCCAAATATATAGCATGTCCTCTTTTATTCTCTGAGAATTTAATACATGTATAAAATTAAGTATGACCATATGAACTCCCATTTCCACCTCCACTTCTGCAGCTTCCCTCCAAGAGTTCCTAACCCAACTTTATA
>NW_004949100.1:10668588-10675848 GCF_000317375.1 Microtus ochrogaster | reverse complement strand
CAAACTTCTTCAGTTTTTAAGTCAACTACAAGGCATGATATTCCAGCACTTGGCACACAGTCTGTCAAGTGGTTGACTCTCAGTATACATGTCCTGAAGCTATCATTCATTTCTTTTTTGTTGTTTGGCATTGCTGTAGTCCCCATCACAGTTTGATTAGATCAGTGCAGTCACTTAACCACTCCCTGTGTCTCCACTCTTGCTTAAACCAATCCATCTTCCTTATTGAAGCCAGAATAGTATTCTTAAAATGCTAATTTGATTCTGTCATGCTCTGATTAAAAACCTTTGATAAATTTCATTATTTAAAAGAGAAAATTTTAACTTCATAAAATGAGATACAAGGTTCTTCATGATTAAATCCCTGTTCAGTTTTGTTTATTTCTTACTACTTTCTTTTTTCTTTTCTATTTTATTCCATTTCTCAAACCACCCAGAGTGCTGAATTTTAGCTGTTTTGAAAAAAAAGTTATTTTTCAGTTTTTCCCATGTTCCATACTGACTTTCATTGACCTAGTGAAGCTTCTGGCATAACATGAAGCACTTAGCATCATACTGGTACACAACAGAAGAGCTTCTAAAGCCGTGCCAGATAACCAGACACCATGGAACTATTCTATGTGAGAGGGAGTGGATGTTGTATAAAAGTTTGATACTCATTGACAGGCTTTATTAACTTTGTCTGGTTTTTACTGACAAAGTTTATAGCTTGTGTTGACATTTTTTATTTAAAAATTGATTTTGTTTAATTAACATTTTCCATTTATTTTACATTTTACGTACTGACTAGTTTCCCCTATATTCTTCCCTTCTCATTCCCTCCCTGTTTCCCATTTACCCTCCTTCCTATCAACTCCTCCTCTGTCTTCATTGAGAAAGGGGTAGGCTTCCCATGTAACTGAACAAAGCATACACATCAAGTTGAGGCAGGATAGAGTTCCTCCCTATGCATAAAGGCTGGGTGAGGTAATCTAGCATGGGGAACAGGTTCCCAAAAGCTAGCTAAGCACCAGAGACAGGTCTTGATCTCACTGCCAGGCGCCTTACACACAAAGCAAGCTACACAACTGTCACACACAAGCAGAGGGCTTAGGTTGGTCCCATGTAGGGTCCATGTGCTCTCATGAGTTCAGGTTAGCTGTTTCTGTGAGTTTGCCCATCATGACCTTGACCCTCCTGGCTTGTACAAACCCTCCTCCCTTTCTTCAAGAGGACACCTGGAGCTTGGCCCACTGCTTGGCTGTGGAATCAATTACTGGATAAAGACTCTCTGATGGCAATTAGGCCAATTGGGGTAGTACCCAATCTGTTTACTGAAGATGGCCATTTCAGGCACACTTTTCACTATTGCTAGTAGTCTTAGCTGGGGTCATCCTTGTGGGTTCCTGAGAGTTTCCCTGGCACCAGGTTTTTCCCTAACCCCAAAATAGTACCCCCATCAAGTCATCTCTTTTGTTATGCTCTTATATTGCTCTCCCCCTCCATTTCACCCCGAAACAATAACCTCATGAAATTTACAGGCAAATGCAAAGAACTACAAGAAAATCATTCTGAGTGAGGTAATCTAGACCCAGAAAGACAAACATGGTATCTACTCACTCATAAGCAGATATTAAGAGCAAAGTACAGGATAACCAAGCTACAGTCCACAGCTCCAGAGAGGCTAAAAAACAGAGAGGTCCCAAAGAGGGATGCACAGAATTCTTGGGAGGAGGCAGGGATAGAAAAGTTTTTTTGGGTAGACTGTTGAGGGGAGGATGATAACTTGAGGGTTGGGTGAGGGAGGTGGGTTAGGGGTACAATGGAGAGGGAGAGTAATGATGGAGACATCTTGTCAACATTTTAACACAAACACTAGCTAAAGAATCAACTCAAACATTTTGGGAGATTAAATATATTTGTAAATCAATTGCAGTTTTTTCAATAAAAAGGAGAATTCATCTTTATATTCCAACCCTTAAACCTTAACTATTTGTATTTGTGACATGCTTTGATCGACAGAATAAGGAGGGGATGACATTGTGTGAATGTGTGAATCCAGGAGCCGGGGTCCATGCCTTGTCTTGGCATGCTATCTGCTGCTGCCCACCTCATGTAGAAGTCCAAGGAAGATCAGGGAAATCCCCTCCTCAGGCCCGAGAAGAGTAAGCAATAATAAAGCATCCTTGCTTTCAGTCACTGAAGGTTAGAACAGCCCATTATCCCATAAAGGACAATTAATCAAAGCATGAAAGCAAATTGCAACTTCTGGGATCCTTTTACATATCTATTATATTGTTATTTAAATGGTATATATTTCCTTAACATGTGTACGTGTGTGTGTGTGTGCACGCACACACACACACACACACACACACACACACACAATCAGACTAGCTTTTAGTGGCCCCAGCAATCCTGAATAGAGGAAAGTGATTTGATTGAAACATTGAAAGCATTTCCAGTTCATTGTGACAAGTGACAGAACTAGAAAACCCTTCGATAAGCACATAGTCACCCACACTAGCTTTTGAACCTTCAGTTCATGGCAAACAAGGTTAAAACACACTGCAGATGGAATCAATGTGAGAATTACTTACAGGTTGCAATAGTCCAACAATTAAAACAGTGGAAACTCTGTGAAGAACATCCAAAAGATACCAAATAGAGCCTAGAATTTTCAAACACAAATTCGGAGAAACAAAAATTTATTAATGTTAAATAACCTCCCCTCAGTCTCTCTGGGTCAGTTCTTTCCTTGCACCAGAAATATGGTTCATATAGACACTGTACCAAAAGCAAAAATCAAAATTCTGAGCAAACTTTAAAACAGAACAAAGTCATAACTAGATTTATAAAATCCCTCAGAATATCTGTCTGCCATGTTTTTCCTTAAGTCACATAGCACCTGCATAATAAAGTTTCAATTTTTCCATGGGTTCTGTCTTAAGCATTTTACTTCTGTTTTTAAAATAAAAGAAGCACAGAGATTTTGTAAATGTTTGTGAATTTCAGTGTGTTTAAAGGTGACATGTGGCCATAGATCAACAATTTATAAAATATTGGTGCATGTTTGGCATTGTATTTTTATCATGGAAAACATGTTCTCAAACTGGTAAGGAAAAAGGAAGTCCAGGATCTAATGGCTTATATAAGTCTAAAAGATATTAATTGGATTAAAAGATTGACAAAGGGATATTTTCTTCTTAATCCACAACAAAGTTGCATGATAATAATCAAGGATAATAATATTTATTGTGTTCATACTCTAAGCACTGTTGCAATGATTCATACAGAAATCAATGTCCTTGCTCCATAAGCAATGGCACCATGAGGCAGATAATGTCTGTACACCCACTTCACAGATAAGAAAGCTAATGCAGGGCCAGCAGGACAGCTCAGCATGGAAGGGCCCTTGTCATGAAACAGACTAACAATAGTTCAATCTGACAGATGGAAAGAGAGAACCAACTCCAACGATTTGTCTCCTGACTTTACATATGTGAAGTGACTGTGTATGATGCATGTAGTATTCTTTCTCTTTCATACACACACACACACACACACACACACACACACACACACAGAGGCACATGTCTTCATGCACACACAGAGAAATAAAATGTGCTAAAAGAATTTTTAATTAATAAAATGAATACAAAGGTAGGTGAATTAATTTGTCTGGGTTTACATGGGTAGTGCAAACGAGATTAATGGAATTTAATCCTGTTTTACAATGTGTGCACTCTTCTCTGGGAAACAAGAGGGATAAGAATAATCCATATTTTCCCCCTAGGCCCATAGTCTATATACAGTATTTCACTAGCCCAAAGTCTACCAATAGTTGATGTGGACTGATTGTGGCCTGTATGCATACAGGCCATGCGTACTGAACTGATAGGAAACATGCTCAAGTGGATGGAGAAGGGGCTTGATATAGGTCCCCTTTTGAGTATGTTCTGGCAAAAGTGATATGGTTATTGAATACCATTATGTACATGAAAATATTAACATGGATTCCAGGGGGCCCCAGAGACCAAATGAAATGGCTAAAAATGTATTTATTGATCACTAAGCAACTCTTGCCAAGATATTGAAGCTTCAACTTCCCACATTTGTGACTGAATTATTTCTGTCTCTGAAATGTATCTTGAAAAGAGATTTCTTTCGAGAAGCAAAGAAAAAAGTAGACAAGGTGTTTGTCATGCATGTGCCAACTTTATGTTTTAATTTTTCTAATCTTTGTATAAAGATCATTCAAATTAAAACATAGGATTTAAAATTACTTTTGCTCAATAATTACCCTGCCTTACTTGATGAGTGACATTATACATGAAATTTAGTTTACCAGGGATTTTTGTAATCTTCAGTCTAGGGTCCTTTAAAGACAATGGGTCATTTTACTCCTCAAAAGTACATAAACATATTTTCTAATTTTTTATTCAGTATATTTTAATAATATTCCTTCCTTCCCCCAACACCACCCATAACCTGCCAAACTCCCTACTCACCGAAATACATGTGCTTTCTCTCTAAAAAGACATAAAATATTTAAAGATCTCTTTGAATAGACCAATGGATCCTTTAAGGTCTGCCAGTGATCCTCTTGATGCTTCTCCGTACTTCACACTCTCTATTCACTGAAGACTAACCAGGAATCCGAGTAAGACACTAGGGATGGAGGTCAACGCTGAGGACACGGTAACAACGGTACCAACCTTCACGCCCATTTTCCTCAGATATAATAGATGCCACACTCAGTGGCCACACACACTTGTAACCAACCATCATCATTTTACATACCTAAATGTAAAGACTTGGAGGGGTTAATTGCCTCCAAACAAGTGCTAAAGCCAGGTTTTGAAACCGAGGCATTTCATTCCACAGACCCTACTCTCCATGAAGCCAATTAGTGTATTGTAAGTGTTCAATATAAACATTAACTACAGCTATAATTGGTGTTATTATTTAAATATAAAGGTAAGAAAATGCATAGCACACAAGCAAAAATTTTTTCTTGAATAAGTTAAAGTAAATTTGTTCCCTTTGATTTAATAATTGTCTGCCTTCGTTCTGGGTTCTAATAGTTAGATAATGGATTTTGTCAGCCATTACATGTCTTCACCTCCAGCTAGGGATACATAACTTTTATTGTGGTCCATTATCTGGCCATTAGAGGCCACAAGTGTGTCCCCTGACCCTCTGCCTCACATTATGCTGGAGGAAAGGAGGAGAAAATGTGGACGCAGCAGCTTTCCCAGCAACAGAAGTCGAAGAAGCTACGGTGCCATCTATATTGAGACCATTCATTTTCCTCCTGCTACGGAGTCCATCACACCAGACCCGGGGATAAAGTTTCACCCAGACCCCACTCCCAGCTTTTCTGCCGTGCTCCATCACTTCAAGATGTCAGCTCCGGGGACCGCTAAACTCTGCCCAGATTATTCAGTTTCTTTGTGTTTGAAAACAAGAGCTTTGAACTGCTTAGAAGTTAGAGACACAAGTTCAACAGAGTGAAATCTTTGTGTTTTTGTCATGGTCACCACTGGCATCCAAACTGCAACTCTTCCTGTTGGCCTTGGTTAACTGTGCTTTTGTTTTGAAAATGAGGGTGAAGTTTAGGCAGGTCCCATTAGAGAGACATGCTTCAGAGCTCCATGTCATCTGAAACAGCGGAAATAAGATGTGAGGCTGTAGAAGAGAAGGGAAACCACCCACAGGTATTAGCCGTCAGAATCTGGTCAGTTTGTCTCAATTTGCTTTGTTCTCCTCGGGAGAAGCAGGAAATTTGCAGGAACCAGTGCTTTTGGATATTGGACATCATTGGAAGGGAATCATCGGTTTAGTCAACTGCTGCCAAGAAGCTGCTTTCTTTTGATTAAAAACCAGATAGAATGGATCAACACTTCATTTTCTGCTCTAGCATGTATTACCTATTTTCTTTACAGGCCTGCTCTATTTCCCATGTCAGTACCTGCTTGTTGTATGACTTGCCTCTAAGTTTGTTCTTTTCATAACAAAATTGCTAATGGATTTAAGTTTGTTTGCATTTTATATTTTTTTTCTTCTCTACTTAAAAATTATTTTATTTGTTATTGGGTGCTGGAGACTATGTGTGTGTAACTGTTATGTGGTTGTTTGTGTGTAGGGAGGAGTGTTTGTTGGTCTGTAAGTTGTGAGTGAATATGAGTGTATAATTGTGTGTGTTTATGACTGTGTAAACGTGCTAGGGGAGTGTACATGTGAGTGTATGTTGGTGTGTGAGTTTATGTGTGTATGTTAGTGTGTGAGGTGAATGGGTAAGTGTAAAATATGTTAGTGTAGTGAATGAGTGTGTGTATGTGTGGACGAATATGTATAAGTTTATATGTGATCATGAGTGACTGTGATTTTATGCATGAGTATGTGTGTTTGTGTGTGTGTGTATTTCTGGAAGGATGGGGCATTCTTTGATTTTTTTAACCCGTGGTAGAGAAAGGTCTTCCTATATGTTCAAAATCTTAAAATATAATCTTAAAAACTCTGCCCCAAATCATCTAATAGAGTTTTTGAAGGAGAAGGAAACATAAGAAAAATAAGCATATTGGAAAACAACAGAATACATTGTGAAAATTTATGAACTTGAGGAGCCTGTTGAGTGCCTAAAGAAGAATATTGAGGCTTCTAGAATGTGTGCCAGTAATGCAGGATAAAGGTCAGTTCTAAAGGTATGTGGATGTGTAACGGAATAGCAGACAAAGATACGGTGAAGACCAACAATGACTGTTTAAACAATTCCTGTGTTAAAAGAATAAAATAATGTCAACCAGAAACTACAAAGAAGGAAAGGTCAGAAAGACAGAAACCAAGAAAAATGTGCCCTTGAAGAATTTCTGTGACATAATTTCCCTTACAATATGAAAGTCAGATCTAATTAATTATTGTAAAGTTTGGTGATGATCATATCTTCAAGGATCAGGGAAAGCAACACTATAGTATCCAGGTATAATCAGAGGATCAATCACTGTGAAAAGTCTGCACGACTTGGTAGGACATGGTGACCCTATGAGAGTAATTTTAGCAGCAAGTTGATGACAGGAGCCAGAATAAGAGGGAAAAGTCAATAAGAAGGAAGGAGAAGCATGAATTACAGGTATTCTTCTCCCTAAAAATAGCCACTGGGTACTTTGATGGTGATATAAATGAGAAGAAAGAGACTAATGACTGAAAGCATGACAAGGAAAATGAAGCTTGATCAAAAACATTTTCATCATGATGTAAAATACAAAACAAACAAAAACA
>NW_004949100.1:10661090-10667013 GCF_000317375.1 Microtus ochrogaster | reverse complement strand
GTAAAGCAAAGGACACTGTCACTAAAACAAAAAGGCAACCCTTATAAAACTCTGTTAAAGATTTTTCAATCCCTGAAACCCTTCAAACACCATGCTTCCTACACTGTTCAAAATTAAGAGCAAAGTTCTCTGAGAGGGACATGAACTGGGAGAGAGATACAGACGTACACACAGGTAACAGCCACAGGAACAGATAGATATCAAATGGACATGCACAGCTGAGGAACTACAGAAAGGATCGGGACCATAACCCTCAGAGAGATGGAAAACACCAGGAGAGATATAGAGGATTTAAATTTGGACGCACTCTTGGCTAAACTAATCCGAGAGGAGAATTGTGTTTTCATCCGTTAAGTCCATTAATTGACACAAATAGGAAAGAACAGAGATCACTTGTCGATAAGCATAATTGCCCACAGTGACTTGCCAGTGATGCTCTTTGCAAAAGATACAGTTGGAAAGGTGCAGATCCCTGTTCTGCATAAGCTATACATCTGAAGAGAAAGAGCAGAGATTGTGTGTGTGCGTGCATGTGTGTTTATATATGTTCGATGGGATGAATAAAAGAGAAACGAAGTGTCAGGTGGACAGAATTGTAATTTAGATCAGAATGTTCAGAGAAGATTTGGCAAGGAAGTAACCTTTGAAAGAGAATTGTGGGAAGTACAAAAACAAGTCTAGTCAGTATAGGAAAGAAGATGAAATGTTGTTAAGACTAAGATAAAGACATGCACACTCTGTCAGAGGTGACCAGGATTTTAAAACGAGATTCAGTCAGATGGCAAATGGGATGGATGGAGGGAAATGTGATCGGGCAGAACACCACAGGCTGTAATGAAGACTTTCTTTTCTACTCCAAATCAGATATAAATGCACTGGACACAGATCACTGCTGTGGGACAATGCTCTGTACCCTGTCACTTGTATTTTAAATAAATGCTGATTGGCTAGTGGCCAGGCAGAAAGTATAGGCAGGATGACCAGGCAGGAAGTAGAGGCAGGACAATGAAAACAGGAGAATTCTGGGAATAAGAAAGACTCAGTCTGCAGACATCATCCAGACACAGAGGACACGAGATGTGATTGCCTTGCCTAAAAAGTTACCAAGCCATGCTTCTAACACAAACAAGAATAATGGGTTAATGTAAGATGTAAGCAAAGAAAAATGTAGAGCTCAATAAAAATCAATAAAAAAGAATTAATTAATAAGAAGCCTGAGCTGCTAGGCCAGCCAGTTTATGATTAATGTAGACCTCTGTGTAATTCTTTGGGACTGAATGTCTGTGGGACCTGGTGTGACAAAAACCTCTGTCAAGAGATCACAATTCAATTAGGGTTGGAGAAGGATACTAGGTACCCTGATGTAGGATTTCCACATGTTGATTTGTATGCTTGCACACATGCACACACAAACATGCTGGTTTTAGAAGCAATGGTGCTCAGTCAATGTCCTGAAAGAAAAGACAGTAGTTTTGTTTGTTTGTTTGTTTGTTTGTTTAAGTGAATCAAGTAGGTCATTATGTGAGTTCCGTCATCCAAGTCTTCCTTGGGTATGCTATACCCTGCAACTATGTGTTTTGGTAAACTTTTCAAATATCAAAAGCAGGATGACGTGAAGTTGTTCCACTTCCCAGATGGCTATCTTATCCCTTGGCCAGCAAACAATTGTCAGGGGGGCAGGGAACATACTCCAGTTTGCAGAAAAGAAGACTGTTTTGAATCTCTCTTGACAAATCATTTTCAAGAACCAATATTCTCTAGGCCAGAACCTAAGGAGAAGCCCGAAAGTACTAAAACCAGACTATGTGTTGCTTGTATTGGTTAATGAATAAAAAAAAAAAAAACAAAAAAAAACCTGCTTTGGCCTGATAGGGCAGAACTTAGGTAGTTGGAGAAAACTAAATGGCATGCTGGGAGAAAGGAGGCAGAATGAGAGAGAGCTGCCATGGAGCTGCCAGAGTCAGACAGGCTGAATCTTTCCCAGTAAGCCACTGCCATGTGGCGATATACCGGTTAATAGAAATGGGTTAAATCAAGATGTAAGAGTTAACCAATAAGGGACTAGAGCAAGTGGGCCAGGCAGTGTTTTAGTTAATGCAATTTCTGCGTGGTTATTTCAGGGCTAAGCTAGCCAGGTGGTCGGGATGAACAAGCAGCCTCTCCCTGCAACAGATTCACATTACTCTAACATTAATTTCCATTCCCCATCCACTCACTACATCCCAAACAAGATCACATTTTATCCTTCTAAGCAGCTCTAAGAGACAGATGATATTAACCTCTTTTATTGCAGAATGATGCACCTTTAAGGAGAAGAACCCATTTCCACAGGATCACACAGCCAACAGGTAGAGGGATAACAATGCTGGCTTGACAGTGGAGCATGCATTTTATGCTTCATTCCCTGCAAGTCAGCAACATCAAGGTAAAAGAGAATCTGTTTATATTTGAGATGAGAAACAGGAAGAATGGGGTGGAAAAACTGAAATCTTATTTTAATAGTGTGGACCAGAGCGTGGGGGAGGTCCTCTGTTAAGGCAGGTGGATATCATTGTGTACCAATAAGCCCCTTTTACAATATGCCTCCTGCCATGCAGAGCATGCAAAGATCAGACAAAGAAGATATTTTCTGACATTCTTAGGTAATCAATGAATTCTGATTTTATCTTTTTCAAATGTCGAATTTAGCAGGTAGTTTGAGATTGGCAAGCTAGACTGAAAAAAAAATTCTGTGAACATTTTTGGATATACCATCATTGATAAACAAGTAGAATATTCACCAGGAAGGTGATTCTGGGAAGGAAATCAGGCAATAAAAGCAATATCTTAAATACTTAATGGAATGCGCTAGTAAAGTACTTTAATAATCTAATAATATATATACTATAGAAATCTTTTATTAATTATTTTTTCCTTGATCATATGCTGGTTTCCTTTTCAAATTTATTTTAGCTCTTATTTCTAATGACACTGATAAAAATTAGAAAACTCAAATTTACAAAATCTTCTCCATCCCACAAAGAAACCTGCCTAATTTGCTAGCCAATTTATTATACAAAGCTGTCCGACTGCGGGCCAAAACAGCCCTGGCTCTGTTTACAGCTCTCTCAAATTAAACACACATCTAATTTGTAAATTATTATCACCCTTGGACTTCAGCATTCTTTCATTTCCTTTTCTGGGAAAAACTCATTTAATTTTTTTTTTGCTTGTAATAATTTACATTTTTGAAGGCCAAGTTTCTTTTCATGTAGACAGTTCTAACTTCTTTGGATTATATTTCTGAGGTCCCTGGTGTTTGGTTCTCCTCCCAAGCTAGGAACATTTTAAATTTTTATGAGTGTGCTTTGAGATCTACATCTTCTTCCAATACATTAAAGATGTTGGGCTAGAATCTCACATACATCCCTATGGTACCCACACTTCCTATATCCTAGCATTTCAACAAAAATTCTGAAAACATTACTCCATCCACTTCAACAAACATCTATACAGAGCTAATGTGAGCAATGCTGTGGTTTCAATCCTCCTCATCATAAAAGAGCAATCTATATAATAATAGCTGGAAGTGAAGATTTGGATAAGCCCCTGTTCTCAGTTTTTAAAGATTTCACTGTCTACTTACTCATATGAAACCACTGAGTGTCTCAGAACCACCTGATAAATTTTGGCCAGTGCACAGATGAGGGAATTTATCTCACTGGCTTAGATCTAGCACCATTTAAAATACTCCTAACTTACTTTTGACTAACAAACTATGGAGATTGATTGGACAATGCTTACGTACTTGTGCTTTGTTTATTATTTGTAGACCAACTTGTAGATGAAGAAGCAAATTATTTTGCAATTGAAAGATACTGGACAAGAATTAGCTTCTGGTAATTTGAAAACTTGGAGTGAATTCAATTATTCAAACCCAATCAAAGTGAGTTACGCAATGTTATATTTCCTCTTTCCGTTCCTCTGTGCTGTCTAGAAAAACATGCCTGTGTTACACATGCCACCTTTTTTTAGATCAGTGCTTATCAAGCCATGGGTCCCAATTGCCTTGGTGGGGGGGTGTTCAAATGACCCTTTTTTAGGGATCACATATCAGAAACCCTGAAAATCAGGTATTTACTTATGACTCATGACAGTGGAAAAGTTATAGTTATGAAATAACAATAGAAATAATTTTATGGTCAGAGTCCCCAGAACATGAGGAACTGCATTTAAAGGATCATAGCATTAGGAATGTTGAGAGCCACTGTTTTTAATGCTAAGCTATTTAAAGGCTATGTTTCTATTTGGGGTAATTTTTCCCTGATCTTATTATACTTTGATTATGCAATATAAGTTAACTACATTTGCAATTTAATTTTAAATAATGCAAAATAAAGTTCACATTTTTGGTGTTTCATAGAAAGGTCTTTTTTTTTTTTTTTAGAGATTCATTCATCCTCTTTTCTCAGTGTCTAGATGTTGTTTGAGACATCACTGTCAAGCCAGAAGGTCTCCATCCCAGTATTCCTCAACTCTCCTTTTTCTAATGGAAATGGAGTATAATACTTCCTTGCCAGAAAGTTAAATGATGAACTCAATACCTATAATTTCTTTATCCACTTTTTCCCCTTTTATATGTTAAAGATTCCAAGATCCTAAACAGATGACAAAACACAGTTAAGAGCTCAGAATGCAAAAATTTTACATATTAGATACTTTAATTAACTATTCAAATGCCCATATAGCTTTTGTGTAAATGTATTCATAATAGGAACAAGCTATTTATTCCATTTGAAAGATTTACTTACTTAATTTACACACTATGTGTATTTGCCTGAGTGAATTTATGTGCATCGTGTGCATGGAGGATCCAACAGAGGCCAGAAGAGGATACTGGATTCCCTGGGACAGCATTTATAAGAGATTGTGAATTGCCATGTAGATAATGAAAACAGAACCAGGGTCCTCTGCAAGAGCTGTAAGCATTCTTAAATATTGAGCCTTCTCTATAGCCTGCATACTGGTGTTTCTGAAATTATTTTGTATTGCAGGGGAGAGCTTAGTCAATAAAGTTTTTACTGAACAAAATCCCTGGGGACTTGAGTTAGGATCCCTGGCATATAGGTAAGCAGCCAAGCACTGAGTCTGACACCAGTTATCCTGACACTGGGAAGATGGAGAAGATCCTGGAGCTTGATGGCTGGCCCATTTATCTGGTCCATGAGCTCCAGGTACAGTGAATAGGGTGGAGAAGAAATTGAATAAGACACTTAAGTGACTTCTGGTGTTCAAGCACACAAACAGACACAGGCACACACACAATGTACTAGTAAAGAAAATTAAAAAGAAACATGTCCTCCAAACATAAAACTTGCATGTAGAAAGGAGACATGTATTTCCAAAAGACTATTTCTTGTCACTTCTACAGCAGAAGTATTATCAGAGTTCAATGCCAACTGCAGCCGTTGCACACTTGATGGGAAAGACAGCCAATTGTGGATGCTATGGCTTTAGGACTACCCCAGTGCTTTTTGCTGCAGTGTTCTCCAGGGCTTCTGCTCTCTGTGGCTTTAAAGCTACAACTCAGAAATGCTGGAGGAAAGATGTCAGCTCCCAAATAGTCACCAATATGCACTAGATCTTAAGATTCATCTCACAGCCATTGTGGCTAAAGAAAGACAAATGTGTAATATTCATAAGACTGAATCTATTCAATTTGACATAAAGTAGAATTCATTCAGAAATTATACCTAGCTATACTTCTTTTTTTGTTAAAGTGGTTTCTTACTGATTTCTTAAATATTCACAACTTTTATTGCTTTGCCTATGGGTATTGCCCAGTAATAAAGCACTTGCCTAGCATGCATGAGACCCTAGTTTCAACCTCCTTCTCTCTCTCTCTCTCTCTCTCTCTCTCTCTCTCTCTCTCTCTCTCTCACAC